>NW_016183617.1:0-5491 GCF_001687245.7 Rhagoletis zephyria | reverse complement strand
CTTTTCAGCTAGTTTCAAGTTAGATTTTTAGCAACGATTTTCGAGCTTTGTGCCACAATTTGTTTGTTAGGAAAAATCGGAAAAACAAAATTTATAAAAAGTAAATATTATTACGCCACAATAATAATAACAAAAACTAGATTTTTGTAGTTAGTTAAAAATTATATATTTTATCGAAATCTCCCAAAAAATCTGGCTACAAGTTGGATATTTTTTAAACAGTTGAAAATTTTTGTCTGCAGGGTAGCTGCTGTGGTAGAGTTAACGAATACTCACACATGCATGTGAATATATACCCTACAGGACAGCAGAGTATCATCATATTATCATTATCGCTAATTACAAAAGTGCTTACCAAAGTCTTCATTTGCGTTCAGGCCATGAGCAAAAATTGAGTACTTTCCCCTAAATGTTGTCAATAGTGAAACTACTCATTTATGCCGTACTACAAAAACAAAAGTGTAAATGTGTTCGAAATTTTGCCTAAATTGCTCAGCAATGTCTTGTAGGGTATCTAAGTACAAGTAAATACATATTTATTTGTTGACACTACTTCTATGCAAAGTCAATGGCAAGTCCAGCTTTGCAATAGAACTTAGTCATGCTGCTAATGATAAGGGCAACTCACAACTACTGTCGCCTATTGGCAGCACAAGTCATGCTCGAATATTCCCTGCAAAAAATTGTGCAAGTAATCTCTAAAAAGTTTAGACTCGGATTAGTCTCATTGGGGCACCGTTGGGCATTATTTAGTATTAAATAATACAATTGAAGTTTAAATAGTATCATCTCTTACAATTATCGATTCAATAATATGTACGCGCTGAAGCAAATAATTTTCAAAGTTAACCTGAGCTACCTGCTTCGAATGTCAGCTAGCCACAATTTTTATTTTTAAAATTGCTTAGTAATTTTTTATGCTTATAAATATCAATTAGGGTATAAAGGGGTCCAAGAGATCCTAAGCGGTATTAGTTCCATATTTCTATGCGAGTGATCCCGGACTAATCGAATTTTTTGCAGGGTTGCTTTCGTACGTCAGAGATGGAAGTGCGAAAAAAATTTATGCTCGAAAAATTTAAATTTTTATATGTTTTGAAAAGATTTCTATTTGTTATCTCTTTTGTTAATTTTTCTTTTTTATGGGAACTATGTAAGTATATATGTACATTTTGAAGAAATAGAGGTGTTGTCAAAATGGCATAACTAAAAAAATATGATTCAAGTTTTTAAATGACGTATTCGGACCGCGCTAGGGCTTACATATGAGTATTTTTTAAATGAAATTTGTATTAAGAATTTTTTAACTTCTCTTTTTATGCTCAGCGTGCTTTTTATGAATAATATATTCCCACTTTAAGATATTCGTTTAATATGTATATCAGTACTGAAACTGTTTAGAAACTTTTTGATTAAGGAAAACAATTTTGATGCCAATTACACCGGCATACAAAAAAAAGAGGTGTGTGCTTTTAACCAGTCCACCAACCAAAAGTTAAGTCAGAATCTTAATGCTCTCGCTCCTAGGACTCTTCTCTACCCAAAAAATATAGCCCTGTTTATTTTGAAATAAAAAAAATTTGGAGCTGCGTATATGGTGAAAGTTCTTCAACATTTTTTAATATTAACCATTTTTGAAGGTCCCCCAAAAAAATGCAATGGAACCCTTAAAAAATCGTTACCTTAAAAAAATGGTAAAATAAAAAATTGGGTATTAATACTGAAAGTTTCCTAAAGATTAACAGAGTATTCCGATCGAAAAATATTCATTTTCAAGAATTCTATTCCATTTCTACGAAAATTTGTTTTTCCTCTTAAAAAATACATGGAAAACTTTGGGCGCCATCTAAATATTTTTTGATTTCGAGTTACAAAAACATGGATATTTATTTTTCGATATAGAACTATCAGGAGTGAGACTTTTTACATGCACCACCCTGTTGTACATATAAATACACATAACTATAACTATTTTGTTTGAGCATCGTGCGCTAACGGTGCATTTCCATAAAAATCTCATCATTTAAATAAAACTTGATAACATACATATGTATATGAGGCCATGTGAGCAGAAGTGGCCTAACCCACAGTTATTTTTTGCTTGTACTTAACTTCTTAAAATAGATTTAAATTTAATACATATTAAAGTAAAAGTCCATTATTACTTACTCTGATGATACGCTATGTAGCTCTGAACCTTAAAATTATAGCGTAAGCGACTTTCATTTTATAATATATCTCATTTGGGACTATTTTAAGCAGGGATGCACACAAAAAAAATTTTGGGTTAGGTCACTTCTGCTCTCATGGGCACATATACATATATATTTTTTTTTCAAGTGTTGATAACATGGAAGTTAAAGGTTTATAAAGGCCATCTTTGAAATATGCTTATTAATATTTTGCACTTAAATTTGAAAATACAGAACAGCTTGGAAATATCAATTGTTGCGTTAACACAAAATTGCAACGAAAGCATGTTTTACATATCGTAAGAATATTTATTTTTTTCATTAAATGATGTGGGAGCTGTAATTCGATGAAATCCATCATATTAATCAAAAACTGAATTTTGAATTTTTTATTAGTTATGCCTTTTTGAATTTCAGCGACAATGCTTTTGACGTCTCTTTGCATTTCAGGTGACGATATGTATGCATATATGTTTACTTAGTAGTTTCTGAAGTGCAATCTATTGGCTTCTAAACACCTGTTGCCTTATCAATTTTTTATTGAAAAAAAAAACTAGGTAAAAAGTGCAGTTTACATTGTTTCGGTTAGAAAAAAATCTTACGGTGCCTATACTAAGTTCACATCAGTTTTCATGTTTTTTGTCTTGCTCTAATGTTGTCAGTTGTAATTTTTACCGCTTAAAAAACGCTTATTGCACCAGAAGTAATGAAGTGATTTGAAAGTGGAATGTAGCATTTCAAAAAAAATTTCAAAATAGTTTACCGACAGATGCAATCTTATAAGTGATCAGTTCGTTTTCCGTCATAAAACACAAAGGTAAAAAGGGTTCTATTTTGAGACTTTGAAATGCTCTATCAACTTAAGTTTTACAGTTTCATTTTCGGATTAAAGTTTTCTTAGAACAATAGAAATATTATTGTTTACGAATCTAATATAAATTTACCAAAAATTTAGCATTCAAGGCGCAAAATTATTGAAGGAAGTAGATTTTTACCAAAAGGCTCGAAACCGGCTCTAATGATTTTTTTTTATTCTCTATTATTTATTCTTTTTTTTTATTCTTTAGTCAAAAATTCAAGTTGAAGATTAAATACTAGATTTAATTCCCAAAACTAATTCCATGACGACACTGGTAAAAACGGCCAGCTGTTGGTTATTGTACAAATATGCAAACAAAGCAAGTGAGCTTCCGCGGTAGCCGAGTGGTGAGAGCCGCATACCGCAAGTTTCTAGGTTCGATCCTCGGTTGGAGTGATTGCCAAAAATTTTATTTTTATTTTTTTTATTATTTATATTATTTAGTATTAATATTCTTTATTTTATTTGAAAAAAAACGTTAAAAAAATATAGAAGTTATTATTGAAGAAGTAAAAATAAGCAAATGAAAAGTCTACTGGCCGTAGGATTCGAACCCATGATCTTGCGGCTCGTTAATATGCTTTACTGCCGTCTGCCAAGGCACAATTTTGATAAGATCAACTCTCAGTGTTGCGAGTTTCCTAGACTAAAAAGGGCGAATGGAATTCTCTGTCTAGAAACGGGATTTTTTGCATACCATACTAAGCAATGAAATTTAGTATTTGATAAATAAGAAAGAGCTGCCATACTCTGCAGTAAATTAAACTTCATTCACTTGTAACTTCATTCACTTGCAATTAATTTTAATAGCAAGTTCATGAGTTATGCAGAAAGTAATTTGCTAAAAAGTGAAGTGCTAGAAGTTGGGAAAATGTGTAGGGAATTCGAGAAGTTTTGTATTTTGAAAATATTAGAAAAATTTCTAGATTTTTTTTTTCAAATGTTCTGAGTTTCTGAATTCTGAACATTTTTAAAATGAACGTAAAAGAATTAACTGCAAGTCTTGAGAAAGCATTGGGGTATACACGTATGTTGACCAGTTTGACCTAAACGATGAACGGAAAAGTATTTTGAGTTATTTCTAATCAAGGAAAGTTTAATTAGCAAACGTGTGTTAGGTAGTTCTTAACAAAAATTTGATTGAATTGTGTTGTTTTGATATATCTATGCATCATTTAAGTGCTGAATTGCAACGATTTTTTTCATTGCTTATTGACATCAAAACAAATAAGTATGGAAGTATAAGTTCGGACGAAACCGAACTTTATTTACCCTGCGCAAGTATCAAATATCGTCGTTTCAACTTGCTCTAAACTATATTTGCATGATAAGCAGGGGGGTTTCTCACGATTTCAAACTTTTCGATAATATACTAACTTAGACTTAATGAAATAATTGAGCCAAGTTTGGTTGAAATCTATAAAGTCGTTACCGAGATACACCTTGTCGTCATAAAGTGGGCGATGTCATGCCCAATTCCTAAAAGTCTATAGCAGTCTTATTTATTGCTAAGAGATTGTTGTAACTATTAGCTTGGAGTAAATTAGCGTTCTCATTAATTTAAATATCGGAGTTTTCGGATGTCTGATATTTACCGCTATACGGGAAGTGGGTGCAATTTAAGTCCGATATTTACTGATTATCACAGTTTTCGTTTTTCTGTAAATTACCGTGATATGGTAGGTGGGCGTGGTTATTGCCCGATTTCAAAGATTTTCAACAGATTTCTTAGCTAGACCCTACCCAAGCCTCGTACAGAGCTTTGTAAAGATTGGTGAAGCGGCTACTGAGATACGGAAGTGCATCATAAGTTCGCCCATTTTCCAAAAATTTCATAATAATATTATTTTTTACCAAAATTTTACTCCACGTATTAACAGTTTGCATCTAGTATTTACAGATATATCGCAGTTTTCTTATTTTTCCAAACTACCGTTATATGGGAATTGGGCATGGTTACAGTCCGATTTCGCCCATTTTATATACCAACCAACATAAAGGGCAACCTACACACCAAAGTTCGTTGAGATATTTATTTTTTACCCGAGTTATCGTGTACGCAGACAGACAGATAGATATGGCTTAATCAATAGCACTACAGCGTACTTGTTATTCGAGTGATGTAAAATTGTGAGAAGGATGCATAGCTACATGCAAAAAAAAGAAAATTCAATCAAAAATGTATTTCTTAATTTGAGGTGTTAAAATTTTTTTTCGATTTTTAAACAGTGGGATCGTATTTCTGGTCTCAAAATCTATAATACTAGTGTAATAAACGTACAAAAGAAAATTTTTTTGGAATAAATCCGGTGGATGCATTTTTTTCGAAGAACACTATTTTGACCAATTTTTTCTTGGGTCAAGAAGTACTTGTGGGTTGATGGCAGTATCTTTCCGTGAAAGGGAATAAAATTAGCTTTCAAAACCATTTTGTTTCATA
>NW_016183615.1:0-5491 GCF_001687245.7 Rhagoletis zephyria | reverse complement strand
TAGATGAATTCCTAATGCTTAAGTCTTCGACTTAGTATGGCCATAGACGGAAAATCACAGATAATGTGCTGCGATGTCTTCTCCTTTTCAATAAAATGGTGGCAATCCGTCTCGGTGGATAGGCCAATCCGGTGCTTGTTGGAGCGCATTTGCTCCATATTTTCCTACCAAAGAGATATCCGCATATTTGAGCCCATCTAAAACTCCGCCCCCCTCCCCTCTCCACAGCACTTTCTGCTTTTTTAGTTTACCGAATCTTTGATGATGAGTCTCGAAGAATGCCAACTGAGTCCGCCAAACGGTTCCGGTCCCAAAAGGATTGGTGTTGATGAGCCTTCCCTTGCCATTGCGTCAGGCGCAGTGTCCCGTTACGCAACGTGTTCCTTACTATCAAAAGTTTAAGAGTGTCAAGGCACTCCTTTATAAATGCAGATCGTGCCATTGGATGTGGCTCTGAGGGCCACCTGGCGCGATTCAAACCCTTTTAAAGATCCAACATGCCACAAATTGAGACTGCTAATACTTCGGCCTTAAAGACTTCGACCAAATAGCCATTGCAATGGAAAGTTAGGTAGTGGCTCTATTGAAAACCTAAACCTCTTTTTTCGCGCAAAATACATTTTTATTGTGTCTTCTTATATTCTTTTTGGAGAAATATTTTCATCCGTCGCATTTCTGTACGAAATCCCCAGGGAAAGAAAATAAATTACCCTCCTTTACACAAATCTAGTTCCCTCGTAAGAGATATTTCTTACACTAATTCTGAATCTGGTAGCTGTTTTTTAAGAGCCATTTAAAAATTTTCTCTTACCGCTTCTTTATTTCCATTAAGAATTTCCTTAAACAATTAAAAGCCAATAATAAGGCATGTAGAGCTGCTATTTTAATACCTTCGTGATTTAAAGTTGGCAACTCTAGCTTAATTGCATAATTTTCACAAAACTTATTTGAGCCTTTGCTATTTGCAATCCGCTCGACAATTGCTTCATCTTTGACCTTGCCTAATTTGCCATCATATTCGTGTGTTTTGTTTTCGTTCTTTTCTCTACCTCAGTTCAACTCTTTTGCTGCATTCTCTCATTATCTTTATTTGCATAAATTCAACGTAGTCATTTGTAATTATTCCAGCGTACAACACCGAGTCGGTACTTAGTTTCTGAACTCTTTTGTGTTTTTTTTTTTGTGTTCGCAGCGAAACCTTGAACTTTTGTTCGCTTTTCCTCTCTCTTCTATGGGTGTTAGTACTATGCGTGTATGTGTGTGTGTGTGTGTGAATGCATGTTGACCGCTATTATTACGATTATTGCTGTATTTTTACCCACATAATGGGCCAGCAGCTGGTCGTAGTTGACCAAAGCTTCGCAAATCGCCAGCCATACATACATACAACAACAACAACAAAAAACAGCGACAACCCAAGCAGTCAGTTCTGCTGCGCGTAACAAACCAAAGAACCACACATACTGCATATAAGTCAGCCCTCCCAGTAGCCCCCTTTTTCGCGGCTTAGTCTGTTTACTTTGCTGCTCATTCTCCCCTTTTCTCTCTACCTTTGTTTGTTTGTTTTTTTTATGCTCTGTTTTGGCTCTACCGCCTAATCATCAACAACAGCTTTCACCAGCATAATGAACTTCCTCAGCACGTCTCTAACCTCAGACGCCCGGAAGTTGCTGGGTCCGCTTATTGTATGTACATTTTGCATGAATATCTGTGTGCGAGTGTGTTTGTTTGTGGAAGCTTTGTGTTTGTCATTGTCTTTTTAGCTTGTTGCTTCCTCTTCACGTTTTTTGTACTAACTTCTGTTTTTGCCATGTTTACTCATTTTTTACTCGCTCTTCGCCCACTGCAGTCCGCAGCTCTCATAGAACTAGCAAAAGCATTCTGCATGAACCTCGATTGCTGGCGCGTACCAACAATTCCCTTAAGTCACAGCATACAATTATAGTAACTGCTTCTCCTTCGTGCCCTCTATCACACATTCCTTCTTTACTTTAAAAGATTTTTTTGCACGCCCTCATTTTTCCATACATCTCCTTTTGTTGCATTCTTTTCGGGATTTTTGCGGGTACTAATGTTCACAAAACATTTTCCATAACCAAAGCTGGCCTCTCCGCTCAAATTGAACGCCACGTTTTTTAGACTCTTCTGCCTTCTTCTGTTGATCCCACTGACTTCGGTTCCCTTGTTGGTCAATTTCACTCTCAGGCATTTGTTACGATTCTATCTGCCCCTATGCCATTTTCAATGCCTCACTTGACTTTTGCTCATTCCGATGATGGGCCACAATTTTATTCTGGCACACAAGCACACTCACACATTCGCATTCGCATGTGATATGTACACTTATGTGTGCGGTTTCGTGACTATTTTCCCACTGGTATTATGTGCTTTCAACACTCGCCAGCTATAACTATTACCAAGCGCCGCTGGTCTCGCTCTTTGGACTCGGCTAGTAGCTGCAATTTGTCCCTAAACTGCGCGCCGACAATGTGTTTGGCATTTGTGCTGTTGCTGTTGCTATTGTTTTTACAACTATGCACTACTATTGCTGCTTCTTCCACTGGCCCTATCATTATACTTAGTCCTTCTGCTGCTGCTGTTGTTGTACCATTGCTGTTTTAAGTTGCCTTTTTCCTTGGTTGTTATTACTGCTCCTATCGCCTGCCGCCACCTCCCAGACCTCGGTGGTCTCAGTTGGTCGTCGACGTTAGCTCTCTAAAGTGGCAATTTGTCTAGTTTTGTAAGCGCCTCTTTTAACGATAATGATGATTGCTCTTTGTTGCGTTTTTCCACACACACACACACACACACACTCTCTCTCGCACAGCCTGGTGCACGGGGGAGTACAGGCAAACAGAGTTTGAGCTTTCGTCTACAATCAAGTATGCGTACACTTAACTTCCGCTGAATAACACACACGTATTCGTACAGTTAAACAACTGAAACGTGTGCCGTTAGTTGCCTTTGGTTTTTCCTATTCCTCATTTTCTTCCGCTTGCACCCGCTTCAAGCATTTCACACGCTCGACCTGCATCATCATTCTAAGCACACTTTTTATGATAGGTCGCCGCTCCACTTTCGGTATTTTTTTTTTGGCTTTATTTTCTTGATTTTTGCAAATTCCAACGCTCGCTCACGTCCCCACATCAGCTTGGTTTTAATCGCAATATTCTCTTATTGTTCAACATGAAGGTCCCTACGTTTGAGTTTAGTACGTTTTAGCACTTTTTTTAGCGTTGTTGCACAGAAATTCACGCTCTGCTCCAGAATTATATTTTTTATATTTTCTTTTTTTTTATATTCTAATTTTTTATGTATTTTTGCGGTTCTCCCGTTAATTTCCTTTTCTACTTTGCTCTATATATATGTACATACAGTGGCAGTCAAAAATGGATGAATGGTGTTTCGTTTTTAATATTTGCAATGTTTTTAAGCAAAATTTTTTTTGATATTTTTTTATAAAAATATGGTTCATGAACTTGCATTGGTTTTACTAGAATTTTAAAGGCTTGTTGACTGCATACCCAAAAATGTCTCAAAAGTCTGGTCAAAAAGCTCGAAATTTAGATAAAAATTGTTGGAATTTTTTCAAGTTCTGTATAATGTTTGAATGTGTGATTTATATAGTTTTTGTTAAAGCAGGAACCATATTTTTATAAAAAAAAACTTCCAAAAAAAATTGTGTNTCATCCATTTTTGACCGCCACTGTACATATACATAAATGTATGTGTGTAAGTATGCTGGATTTGCGGTATGCGGTGTAGTGTCTGCGTTTTTAATTTCTATTTGCCCTTGTACTTTGCATACATTGAATGTCTAGACAATTTTCAAGTTAATAATAGATTTATTAACTGCTCTTCATTGTTTCATAAACCACCGTCCGTATGCACGTTTCTTGAATGAACTAATTGTTTTTGTGTGTATGTATTGCCATCGTAGCAAGTGGAGAATGAAGTCCACATGCAAAAATACCAATAAAAGATTATGAAATATAAAATTATGTAGACGCTTTTAAAGTGCGAATTCTAGAATCTAGCAAAAACAACATTAACGTGTATTTTGCTGCAGCCTCTGGCCTCTAAAGTATAATTATTTTACTTTTTTTTTAATATCCAGTTGAAATGAAAGGAAATTAAATTTCCGCAAGTTTTTTTCTTGACAAATCTGTGCTCCTGAGTTAAGCGAACATTCCCAAGGCTGGTTTTAAATCGCTTCTTTTTATGAAAAAACGTTTCACATGCAAATACATATCTATTGGTCTAAAATTGGTCCAAATAGGGCACAACCTTCACCCACCATGGGTTAATGAATGAAATCTATTTTGTATAAAATTTAAAGTGTTATTAAATATTTCGCATGTCGGTTGGCTGAAAAAATCCTGGCCAGGATGTTCAAAACTTTTTTTTTAATTTTGGACTCATTTTTTGATTGAACGAATTATATACCAATCGAAGGTATGAAGCATATAGAATTCGAAAACGTTGGGTTGTCTAGAGATCTGGTAATCGTTTTTCAGATCAGATCATTTTTCCAAGATATTTTCATGTTTATGAAAAAAATTCAAACTTCGACAAAAACAAGTAGAAAAGTATAAGTACGGGTATCAAAAATGTTCGATAATATGCTGAGTTAGACTCAATGATATAATTGAACCAAGTGTGCTATAAATCAATAAAGCGGTTACCGGGTTTCACTTGTGTAGTCATAAAGTGGGCGGTGCCACGCCCAATTCCTAAAAGTCTTTATCAGTCTTATTTATTGTTAAGAGATTGTTGTATGTTTTAACTTGGAGTAAATTAGTGTCCTCAGTTTTTGAAATATCGGAGTTTTCGTATTTTTGAAATTTACCGCTATGAGGGAAGGGGGTGTAATTTTATTCCGATTTGAATCATTTTCAACAAATTATTTTTCCGTACCAAGGTTATTAAGTGCCACGAGTTTGGTGGAAATCGATAAATTAGTCACCTAGATACACATTTGTGGTCAAAAGGGGCGGCGCCACGCCATTATCTAAAATTTGTAATAATCGATTTTAAGTGAACTAGCTTCAGTAGTAGCTGATTTATCGCAGTTCTGGTGTTTCTATTATTTACCGTTATATGGTAGGAGGGCGTGGTTAACGGCCGATTTCAAAGATTTTCTACAGACTTCTTTGCTAGGTCCTAGGCAAAGCTCTTACCATGTTTGGTAAGGTATGGTGAAGCGGCTACTGAGATACAGCATTTCATCGTAAGTGGGCGGGATCACGCCCATTTTCCAAAAACTTCATATTTGTATTAGTTTTTACAAAAATTCTTGTGCACAAGTGCGCTCGGGTATAAAAATCAAACTTCAATAAGGAACAAAGTTTTTGTAATTATATTTTCATTTTCATAGATATGTTTTAAAGCTTACCCCTTTGTAAAAAATCAAGCTACTAGAGCTAAGAATTGATGGATAGTTAAACAATTTGTGAATGGTCAAATGAAAATTTGCAATAATTTTTGTATG
>NW_016183614.1:0-5492 GCF_001687245.7 Rhagoletis zephyria | reverse complement strand
TAACAATTACTTGTTGTTAATTTTATTGATTTTATCTTTTAATATTTTTCCTGAAATAATGATCAAATAACCAAAAAATAATTCCCCATGATTTTTTTTTAATAGTTATAAGCCTATTTTTACATAGGAAAAAACAACAAAAATAAAAAAAAATTAAAATATTGTAACATCTAAATGTCAAATGTGGCTTATGTGTATAAAAAAACAGAGAAAGTGTATATTTAGTGTAGAAGGAAATTATAAAAACTTCATTGCTCAGAAATTTTCGCCAAAGATAAAATATATAAACACTAAGGTAAAAAAAATTTAAGAAATGAACGCACGAAACAGAGACAAAAAAAAAATAAGAGAAGTGCTCAAGGAAATAAGAATACCTATGGTTTATATGGTTTTTGGTGTTATTGTGGGTGAAAAAATAACAAAAAGTATATTGAATTATACAAATGTATGTAAAATGAACGTAAAGTGCAAAAAAGTAAATTATATAAATTGGATTGGGGATAAAGTTTTCACAAGAGCAACGGAAGCAAATGAACAAGCAGCCAAACTAGATTAAATTCGAAGCAAAGCATTTAAAATAACAAATTTTGTTATAAAATTTAAATTTAAATAAGAAAAGTAAACTAAATTTATAATTTTTTCTTGGAGAATAAAAGAAAAATTATTGCTGGGTATTCAATTTACATATTTGCTATTCATGCTATTTAATTTTTATATGAATACTTACGATGCATTTGAAAAGATTGAATTTCGAAAAAATTTTCTTTTAAATATAAAACTTTTTTGAACATTTAAAAATAATTTCTTTGTAACATAGCATTTAGAGACAACTAATTTAATATAAAATTTAATAAAAAAATATATATTTGTATAGTATTAACATAAATTAATGGCTTAGTTTAAATCAAAATTAAATTTATATAAGTAAAATTATAAGTTTGCAAACAATTGTAAATGTATTTGTTAGTGAATAAGCATTTTTTCTATTATACACTCAGATAAAGTAAATAAAAATAAATATAGAATACTTAAAACAAAAAAAAAATATGTTCATGCATTTAAAATTGGTTATTTCTTTTGTTTCTAATATTTTTTTAATTGCATTGCCATTTATACAAATTTATTTGCAACCTACCTAATACTCAAGCGCCTTTTACAGAGCTTTTTACAACAATAAAAAAAGAAAATCGTGAGTAAACAATATTGAAAAGACAAAAATATATAGTAACATAAAAAATTAAAAACGCAACTATTTATTGCCCTTATTTAGAACCCTTAAAAACTTTAAGCTTTTTATTAAACAAGTAAACCGAAAATATTTACTAAGAAATATAACACTAAAAATTATTTAAAAAAGACAAATAAAAAGTTCACAAAAATTATTTACAAAAATAAGTTGATAAAAAATATTTGGAAAATTCTGAGAAGTTAAAAAGTTTACCAAAATCGTAAGCTAAATAAAATTTTAATTAAATTCCCACAACTGCCAAAATTTTAAACACATAAGAAAAATATTTCACTGAGGACGCGTGTGAATCGGTAACAAAGTTCGCTGCGAGTAAATTTTTGTCAAGTCTGAGGTGAATAAAATTTCACTAGCGCATGAGGTTAGTGAAAATTTTGACAATCGCAAAGATGCTTGGTGTGTATAATTTTTCTGTCCCAAATTTAAGCAAAAACGATAAAATATTAGGAAATGGAGTTTCTGGTGGCAAAATTAAGAAATATTACACATATTATATTAAATATTTCTTGTAAATTTCAAAAGCTTTAATTGATTAAAATTAAATTGATTAAAATCTTAAATTGATGAATTGCAATCATTGATGGTAGAGATTTTCTTAAAATATTCATTTCACTTCAATTTATAATAGGTTTGTTCCACAAGCTACTTGTAGGAAAACTCGAGCAAAGTTCAAACTGTCAGCGTATATCAAATAAACTCTAAAACTTATGGTCTGAAATTTCAAACCGTAATTTCGAATGTACTTTGTATGTATTCAATTACCCAGAAACTAGCAGAACTTTTGTAAACTGTAAACTTAGCGATCTGATGAGTTTAGATTTTGCTTCACATTTTCTTAAGTTACATTTTTATTGCACTGGTACAAATGGCTGTGCGTAGTTATGCGAAGTATGCATAATCAGGCCTTTACTTGTGGAACGCGTATGTGTAACTCAAAGTGACTTCGAGTAGCTTGTGAAACAAACCTTATATTTGATTCTGCGGTTGTCAAAAATGAACTGCTGTCAAAAAAGTTTACATTTCACACAGCAGATTGGTAAAACTGACTCACTATAGTAAAAATGTTATTCACCACCTTTCCCCACAGAACTTTTTTACCGATTCACACACGCCCTGATATTTAAAATCTTTAAAAATGCAACATTTAACTGTAAATGTAAAATATACCTTGTATGTTATATGTCATTTTCATTTTATACTATTCATAAAATATTTACATACATACACCGATTAATATAATCATGATGTAATGGTTACATTATAAATTTCGCCCTCAATGAAGCGAGACAACATAAATAAATGAAGACCAAACATTTAAGAAGCGTGGCTACTCTCTTTTGGCGGTATCTTTATAAGTTTAGAGCGCATTTTCACAGAGTGCTTAGGGGAATATTCAAATATGTAGTGAAATTAGGGAAAACTGTAAAGTCTAAGTAGTAGCAAAATCCATCAAATGAGACGTAAGTATGTAAATTAGATACGAGTATGTTAGTGAGAGAGCCTGCAAGCGCGCAATATGCTTATTTAGAGAGAGCTTAAAGCTACATACGTACAGCTTCATTGGGACTTTCCCTTTTCAGGTTAGCTTAAGGGAGCTGATTTTAAATACTTCCCACGTCGATCACAATGTTCCATGAGGCCGGGGCCTAGAGACTTATGATCAGTCAATCGAAATATAGAAGAAAGATACGAATTTACATACGTTAAGATTCCTGCAACTCAGAGACTCCGTCTCATTTTGGTACCAAACTTCTAGCATCGATTCGGAAGGCACTAAAATGCATGTGCTAGATTGCTCCCCCCTACACAGGAATGTTTGAAATGTGTTTTCGAGATGATAAATCATGATTTACTTACTCGATTGCGCCCATCTTTCGATTGAAATGATAGGCGAGGGTTCCCATAAAGATGCTCTGCCAGTACTCAAACTGCGCAGATTTTCGTTGAAATAATAAAACATTTCAGATAGACCATTCCAGTCTTCGCAGAACAAAACTTTTAGAAATTTAAGCCCATCGAGCTAAAAAATCGGTAATTATGGGGCTTCCGGACAAATAGTTGTTAATATTTTCAAGGCGAGCTGTAAGCGATAGAAGTCTGTGAAAGCATCTGGAAAATCCATATTCTTTGTAAGTTAAGTTCTGGCAAGATTGGACGAACCATTCTAGTGCCTAAACTCATCAACACAAGGTAATTAGAGAATGTTGCCTTGTCATTCCTTGCAAGAGCTCTTTTTCCGAGACCGCAAAGCTACGTCTTGACGAGGTACTGTCAAAAAAAAAATTGTGGGCTTAGCAGCTGATTTCGAACTATTTGTTGCTTAACTTTAAACACAGTACATCCATCTAATATCTGTTAAGTTCCCCTCAGCCAGAGTTTTTGCAATGTTTTGNATTGTGGGCTTAGCAGCTGATTTCGAACTATTTGTTGCTTAACTTTAAACTCAGTACATCCATCTAATATCTGTTAAGTTCCCCTCAGCCAGAGTTTTTGCAATGTTTTAATAGATCACGTGCCTTGTTCCTAAGACAGTTAAGATGGAAGCACAAAGGCTTGTTGGCATGAAATCCATTTCTCAAGTGATAGATCGATCAAACCACAGAGATAGAGATGAGGTGTTAGTTGAATGCGTTTAAAAGGCACGTGAATAAGTGGTTACCGTCATTCTTAGGGTACGCCCGATTTAAGCCTGGATAAGTAGGAATTTAAGCTACTTCAGTATGTAGACCGTAATTTTTCCAGAATAATGCGAATCTCTTATATCAGCAGAAATATTCCTCGGCAATGGACTCAAGTGACGGCATTCACGTGAAGAAGGTTGTTGAAGGTAGAGGTAGTCTATATGAAAGGTAATAAGTCAGCATTTCTTCGATATGGCAAATCTGATGCGGTTCAACAGAGCTTCTTTAAAATAACCGAACCGTATCAAAATTATAATATCGAAAAAATGCTAACTTATTTTCTTTGATAACAAAGGTTCACAAAAAAAAAGTTTCTGCATATTGAACCAAACCCTATATATCCCTATGCTATTCGGCGACCTGAATGTGAATCCGAGGTCTGTAGGGCTTCATTATATCATGTTCGAGGTCATTTCAAGGACAAGTAGTGATAAATTCATTGAATAAACCTGACAATTCAATACAATTCTTCCGAATTTGACCTTGAGATGACCTTGGCATGACCTCTAGATAACCTTGAAGAATCAAGGGGGTCCCTTAGGATTCTGATGCAAGAAAACCCCATGTATATGTATTTTTGTTTTTATTGAATAAATTTTGTTTTCTATTTGATCCTCAAATGACCTCGAATCTGACATTGTGGAGGTTAGCGAACCAAATTACCTCGAACGCTACAACAACAACAACCTCGAACGTGACGTGATGGAGGCTAACAGGCGTCGAATAACAAACGGATACTGACCAAGTACTGCTTGCTTACCATTCCGCCAAGTCCCTTACTTGGAGCATCTAAGCTTCACAATGTAGATGGGGCTGAGAGAGCAGGCTGTCGAAAGTAACGCGCTGAGTTTTTCAGTTGTTTACTGTCGCTATCGGTACGCCAACCAAGTGGGTTCACCTAACCTCTTTCATCCCGCTGCTAAAGATGGTTGCCGAGAATATCGTAAGGGAGAAGGTTAGGCCTTTTGAGTTAAAGAAGTGAAGTGTGAAATATAGACATTTCCTTTCGAGCTAGTCATCAGTGTCATTCACGGACGTCAATATGAAATACTCTTCAGCGTATGAGGTCGGAATAACTCCCTCCGGTGGTTGCGAAAGCTTGAATATGCAAAAATTTAAATTTTTCTGACTTCTAATGCTTGAACTAGAAAAATTACTGCCGTTTGCGAACCACTCTGACAACTCGCTGTCCACTGATTAATTTCTTCCGTGATATAGAAGGCCGCAAATTCTTCCAGTACTTTGTAGAGACCGACGGTGTCATAAGCCTTCGACTACTCCAACGCTACTAGGAAGATTCACATCAATGACGGTAGCGATTAAAACCATTAGTTGTATGAGTGTTTATGGCATTAGTCGCCATAGTGAAGCAGTGCACTTGGCGAAAGGCATGCTGATATTTAGCTGCGGTCAAGTGTCATGTGAAGAACGAGAGTAACGAGGCCTCATGTGTCTTTACCACTGAGGTCGAATCTCTTCGCAAGCTGGCAATGTATATTTATTATTAATATTGAATTAAATACCCTGATTCAAGTGGGTGGTTGGGTGGTAAAGACAGAAGGAAA
>NW_016183613.1:0-5492 GCF_001687245.7 Rhagoletis zephyria | reverse complement strand
ATCCATATGCAAATTTTGGTTAACATACTTATATAACTAAGTATATATATATATATATATATGTGTGTGTAGGTAGGTAGGTATGTAAATAAACTGACAAGTTTGATTTTTGTTTGCGTTTTGCTTTGACGAGACAATCCAGTGCATGCTACTAGATAATAGCAGTAATAAGAAAGCATAAACGAGTAACAGATTTTAATTTTTTTTTTTTTTTGCAAAATGAAGGAAAAACTAAACAAAAAAAACGATTTCTTTATGGAAACATGAGCACCTAAAAGCAACAACTGACTCGTTTTCGTTCCTTGCATAACAAGCAATAACTAAAACAGCGAACGGTAAGTGCAAATCAATCTATGGAGTCTTAGGCATAAGTGCCTAAAAGTAGACTTCAACTGCCAATTATTTTCAACGTAACAATGTAACAAGTAACTAATTCTTTTTTCAACTACCTTTCTTGTTGCCTAGTTTTCTGCGCGCTGTTACGCTGCAATACAGAGAAAGTATTTGGAATTTTGTATGCATAGTTTTAAACTTAAGATATGCTACTGCAATATAGGAGTAGTAGCCTGAAATTCAGTGTAATTATTAGCTTTGCTGGTGCGTCAGCTTGCAAATAATGGAATTTGAAAGTCGATAGGCTATCCATATAATGCCCAGATAAAGTTGCAAGCATAATTAAAATTCACAGCTTTGTGTCAAATCGGTGAGAATTGTTGTGCTTACATTGGACGCATTATCGACACTTATGCCGCCGCCGCCGCCGCCGCCGCTGTTCGTGTTGCCATTACTACTGCTGCTGCTATGATGAAAGCTATTTAAGTGCTGTTGTTGTTGCTCAACAGCGATCATTGGCTGATGCTGATGGGAGTGTTCCGCACTCCTTGAGCGATGTTGTTGATGATGTTGCTGGTGTTGATTTTGGTGGTGCTGTTGCTGTTGCTGTTCCTGCTGCTGCTGCTGCTGCTGCTGCTGCTGCTGCTGCTGCTGCTGCTGCTGCTGCTGCTGCTGCTGGTGCTTATACTGATGCACGGCGTGCACCTGCTGTTGTTGCAGTTGCTGGTTGTGATGATGGTGGTGGTGCTGCTGCTGCTGAAATTGATGTTCCTGCTCCGACTGCAGCTGTTGTTGCTGATTATGTTGAAAGGATTCTTCTGTATTTGCGTATGGCTGCAAATTACGACTATGCTCCTCGAAAATAATTTCCATTTTTTGCATGCATTCATGGAGGTATTCCTGAAAAAGACAATGTGATCGATCCTTAGTGAATTTGGAGTGGCTTAAAAGTAGATTTTAATAATAAACTTAGTTTTAAGTTCTTAAAGTAAAATTTCTTCTAAGCGTAAGGGATTGTAATAATAAATTGCTATTGTTGTAATATGATAAACTATTTTCCAGAGTTTTGAAATGGTCCGATGTTTGTAAGTACACGAAGCGGTAGACCCATAAAAGTGTGCCAAAAAAATCTGAATTGTCATGGCCGTTGTTGTTGTAGCGACTTACATAGCCCTGCCTAGAAAGGCTTGTCGTCAAGCTTATCTAACAGCAGACCCAAGAAATGCGTCACTCCGGGTTGGACCAGAGGGGTGTTAGTTGAGTGTGGTTTAGAGGGCAAGCGAAGAGGTGTGCCGAGTCATGAGGTAACTGGCCGCATGCCGGACATTCATTGGGCACATTTGCATTTATCCTACTCTGGTAGGCGAAGCTCTGTCTCGTCCACGTCCAGTGTCTGTATACCCAAAACGGCATTCGCACAAAGGTTGTTTTATGAACCCATGGCCCTCGTGGTTGTAGTGCTGTGCACTTTACGGAAGCCATGCTGATGCCTCGCTGGAGGCAGGTGGTACGTCAGGTGCGGGAATAACAAGGCCTGTAGTGCCTTCGCCATCGGGGAAAGGAGTGTTTTCGGCGGTTAAGACATTCCTTTGTTAGAAGGTTTCCCCGGTTTCAGCACTGGGATCACTCTCCCCATTTTCCAGTTATCCGAAATGATGAGTGTGGCTATGGACAAATTGAGAACCTTGGTTAGGTAGTCTACTCCCGCAAGACTAAATTTTTTCAGCATCAGCACGAAAATTCCGTCGAGACCAATGGCTTTTGAACCTCACCGCTGGTGAAAGCACGAGGCACACTCGGTGTTGGCCGTTTGTGCGACTCACTCAACGCTTTGCTTTGTCCATCGACGGACGCAGCATCACCGAGAGAGATTTCCAACATATCGTCGCGCTGTGTGGGGTTGGACAGTGACCTTGCGGTTGACCAGAGCTTACTCAGACCAGAAGTGAAATTACAAGTCTTCAGATGCTCCTCCCACTTCTTCCGTTAAGATCCAGTATAAAGGAATTTCCGGGATGGGTCTGGCGAAGGCTATCACGCTCGTTGGCTAGAATGGCCGCTTCAGCTGGGAAGTTCGGACAGGTTTCTGCAATGCATCCAACGGCAATGAAGCGGGCTGCAGCAGCAGTGACAACCTTGCGTAACTTACGTTCACCTACATGAACGTCGATTGGTGCATGTCCGTCTCTCTGTCTGCCTGTTTGGATGCAAGATTAGAACTCATTTTTCGAGATATAGCTCCCACATAAAACATTGTTCAGATCTCATACAACTGATTGTTCAGATATGAGTTTAATTTTCTTTTATTCAAGAATTTAGTAAGCTTTTGATCACTTGGTTTGAAGCGAAATTTGAAGCCGTCAGCATTTTTTTTTTTTTTTCTTGTGAGCCAAATCTAAATCAACTTCTACTTATAAATCAATAAAATAGCTACACATTTATGACCGTCCTCGCTCGCATTGCAATTTCAACAAGAACAAAAGCTATTGTTTTTATATGAATTCATATGTATGTACATATGTGAATATTTCATTATAAAATTATCTGCTCATTATTGAAAAAGTGGGACTCATTCGCTTCAACGCCTCAAAATAAAACTGTAATTACTTAAAAAGCGCCACGCCGCGCCGCGTTGCAATGAAGTGTTCGTAGTAGCGTTTAAAAATATTTAACCTTAACAGCCGCATTCACACGCTCCTATGTAAATATGTAGTACGCATGTAAAGTTAATATACATACATAGGTATATAAGCAACACAATCACATCATACGATTTTATGATTTTATGCGCGCTTGCTTCTTGATCATTGACCACTTGCAAATTAATGAAATGTCGTAAAAATTAATTAGCAACGCATAAATTGGTGGCACACAGGATATTTTAGCATGCCATGGAAATAAGGTACTAATGTCACGAGATTGCTATTAAATGGTGGAAGTTTTTTTTTCCAAAAGTTTCATAATGTTTTTTAACCAAATCGCTAATTCTTAATTGGCTGACTCATCGGTTTGGTTGTGCGGAGAAATGCACAGGTAAATATTTATGACAAACAGTATACGAAGAGAAAAAGTAAGCGTGCCTTAGAAGACAGTCTCGAACGATGAAGGGCGGTCAAGTATAAGATCGTTTACCCTGAAAAAACTAGCGTCTTCACAAAAAAAAAATTATAATAATAATGAAAAAATAATAATAATGAAAAAATATATCAAATGTCATCTGAGAAGTGCATATACATATACAATGGTTATATTTTTGCTGCATTCTATCAGTAACGCTGACTCAAAATACTGCTTCTAACCAAGCGCAAACTGAATTTTTCTTACTGCACCTCTTAGGAAGTGTCGATGGTAGAGTACAGGAACTTGGTATGGAGATAAATTAAATCAATGCTATACTAATAAAACAAATTGATAATTATTGGGGAAAAAGGGGCGTGGCGGCGCGTCCCCTGCATACTGAAACTTTGATAATAATGCATACTTCCGAAAGTATTTGAGGTAGAGTGGAGAGATTTATGTGGATTAGGGATGTTAAAAAAATATCGCTTTTTCTAAAAACCGGTTTTTTAAATTTGATTAATCATCTTTTCCAATATATATATTTTTTTTTTAATTTAGTAGTAAATCGTTTTTTCCTTTTAAACTGAAATCCGAAAATTCGGTTTTTACATTCCCCAGCTGTGCAACATAATTATTTTGCATATCTTCGGGATGAGATTTAGAACTTATGGCGTACCAAAAAATTTAAAGTGACCACTTAATCGTACTTTGGTGATCTGGTAGTTAGGCAAAATCGATTTTTAAGTCGATTGTGAATATTGGGCCTCATGCATAAAAAGTGAGCTTAAGCTCCGACTCGATTTTCAGTACAAATTCTTGAGCTTGAGCTCACCCTTTCAGTGCAAAAATTGAGTCTGAGCTTAAGCTCACTTTTTATGCATAAGGACCATTGTCTTTGACTGTTGAAAACAACAAAACTTGAATGACGTTTATTAAAATTATGGCGCATAAATGCATATTAAACCAATTTATGTTTTTAGATTAAAGTTCCCTTTTGTATAAATATGTGAAACGCTTTTCTATATTTCCCATTTTAGGAAATGAAGTTGTTTAATAAAACAAGTAATTTTTAAGCAAAAAACAAAACCGCCTTCAATTCTCATATACAAATTTAAGATTATCGTTAATTTCTTCACGATTCAATTATGGGATCTAAATAAAATTATAATTATGGGTCCACCCTTGAGGTACCACCTTTCCGATGAAAAAAGAATTATCGAAATCGGTTAACGTGGTCCAAACTTATGCGATAGTCGGTTAAAAATCAGACAAAACAGTTGAAATTATAATGAAATTTTTTTAGATTTTTCTAAGCTCTGTATAATGTTTGAAAGTTTGATTTATATGGTTTTCGATAAAGCATGAACGATATGTTTATGAAAAAATAAAAAAATATTTAACAAAAATCACCGTGTACTCATTTCTGCTCCCCACTATATATACATATGCATCTACATATATGTACAGCATCTTAAAATTACTATTATCAAATAACCAAAAGCCACGCTTACCTGTTCAATGCTGGTCAAATCGGTCAATAAATTCAATAGATGACGTAATTTTTGTCCAGTACGTAAGTGCCAATTCAAACCGCCCAGAGCTGCGGCGATACTGGCGGCGGCAATAGTACTGGCCGAATATATCGAGAAGTAATGTTCTAGAGGAAATAGAATTTAGAAAACAAATTTTTAATAACAATTCAACATTCATAAACGTAATTTAGATTATTTGATACAAGCAAGACAGTTAAAGAGATAAATTCAATTCATATATGTTAATATCAATATGATATGGGCATAAAATTTATCACATCCAGTCAGTCAAATAACAATTAAGATTAACTGATAAGTGAAAATGAAAGTGAAGGGGATAGTAGGATTAAAATTTCACCATAAATAACTACATTTTAAGCCCATTAGAAACGCATAAGCACAACAATAAATTGATTGTGAAAATTTCCAGAAAATAAGTAAATACAGCGCGTGCCTTTTACCCTCAAATTGATGATGATTCAAAATGACCCTTAGAGAAAAGTTTTAAATTCATCTCCATTTCATAATCCCCAATAACAAGCGTTGGCTTTATTTTTCCTTAGCTCA
>NW_016183612.1:0-5492 GCF_001687245.7 Rhagoletis zephyria | reverse complement strand
TTGTTTTAATTGTTGTTGTGCGTAGTTGTAACAGATTTTTGGTTGTGCGGATGTCTATGTTAGTTTGTGTTATTTCTACGTTTAATATTTTCATGAGAAAAGTGTGTTTTGTTTTGTCCCTTCGCTGTCTTATTCTTTCGGATGTTGTGCTTAAATTTATGTTTTTTACCGAATTGGCCAAGTGGCTCGGAGTCAGTTTGTACATTTTGCTTTCTAGTAGGAATTTTAGTTGTTCCATCTGCTTCGCTAATTTCTGTTTTTGTTTACTGTAATGTTTTAACGTCATGCATATATGTTCCCCATGCTTGTATTTCATGTGTTTGTAATAGTCCTTCATTTTGTTCCTTTTTATATTTATATTGTGTTAACAAATAATAAATAAATGGTTTTTCGGCAGGCCTTGCGAGGTCGATACTTTTATTACGTATATCCCATCAGTTTGTATTTTGTGAAATTTTAGTCTGTGATAGGCTTGTCTGATCTGTTCTTTTAGTGTAAATAAAACAAGGTTATTTCACTTACGGCCCAACGTTTCGCTAGTCTTCTTAGCATCTTCAGAGGCGTGTTTATTTAATTATCTGTTACAGAAGTATAAATATATATATATATGATAATCAGTAAAGGAACAAATAATAAAAAACTTTTTTCCAATGAACCACTAAAATATTGAACACAAAAAATATACTCACATAAAGTTTGGCATGTATTTCCTCTTTTTTGTAAAATCCTTAAACTTTCTAGTGTGTATCTGGTTTTTTTCTCGTTTTTCTTTGTCGATTATTTTTATGTTTGTTAAATCTGCTGAGTTCCCAGTAGTTCGTATGTGTTGTGAAAGCGCTGTACTATTTTTTTTTTTTTTTATATCTGTTTCATGTTCGTTTCAGCGCGGGCCTATGGCTTGCTTAGTAGTTCCAACATACAAGTTATTTCATATAAGTTATTTCCTTTGTTGGGCCTATATTCGAATTCACGAACGAAAGCTCCGGGGGCCAAAANTATTTTTTATTTTATATCTGTTTCATGTTCGTTTCAGCGCGGGCCTATGGCTTGCTTAGTAGTTCCAACATACAAGTTATTTCATATAAGTTATTTCCTTTGTTGGGCCTATATTCGAATTCACGAACGAAAGCTCCGGGGGCCAAAAAGAACTACTAAGCAGCGCACTAAAATTATCTAAATTTACGTCAATTTTAAATGAAGCAATTTAAAATTAAATTTTCTGATGCTTAAGTCGACGGTTGTAATTTTTGATGAGATATAAAGCTTTATATCGTCTTCGGTAGTATCTCTCGAAAATCTAGAGACAAAGATTGACTTCTTTGGCGTAACCACAACTAGTTTCCTTGTATCAGACTGGAGTACCGGCGGAAGGGGTTGAGTTACTGCGTTAGTAGTTGAGAATGGCGGCGAAGGCTTTGAAGATGATGCCACCACTTCATTGGGGGAAGGGGAAGATACTTCAGGCTCGTTATTATCCGAAGCAGATTTCGTTACACGCTCTTTTGAGGCTGAGGATTCTGATGCTAGAGGGCATGGAGAAGATAGATTAATTAAGTCAGTCGGAAGATTATTCTGACGTGCAACGGCAATAATTTCCTTAGATGGACTATGAAGACGCTTACGTTTAGACACACGGATATCCTTAACAGGTCGCAAGGTATCTAAGCATTTGAATGATTTAAACACATTTTCATAATGCTTAAATTTTTCTATCAGTACCGACAATTCTCTTCCTATTTCTGTAAAACCATTTCTGGTTTGCCTAAATAGCTTGAAAAGATCAACTTCGGTTGACCTGCACTTTACGCGAGACCAGCGAAGGCCCTTGCCATCATTAATAGCGTCCAGAATTCTTCACGTTTCAGATGGTAAATACCATCACACAGCCAGCACGATAAATAGCGTTCAGAATCGCTTTTATTTTGGCAAGTATCGAGATCGCACTTCATATTGAAAGATTTATGTAATAACACTAGTTAATAAAAAGACAAACAAAATAAATTATAACTATTAACCCTCTCAGTCGCGAAAATCACACGCTTAAGATAAAAATCTGAAAATTGGTGTGTGTACTTATTTGACATCGCTTAATATAATTATGAAATAAAATTTCAGGTAAAGCGTTTCACCTGGATGTTATTGCATGTCCCCTATATGGGACATCGTGACTCTGTGTATTATAATATTATGCCTGCAACTGGCTGTACTCAAAATTAAGTAAATGATTATCGCTATTTAAACTAAGTTTTTTTAATTGAAAAATATTAATTTGAGCTTCACTTTTAATACATACATTAGTTTAGTTATGCAAAAACATATAAATATATTTTACATATACATACATTTGAAAGAATTGTTAAAAATATATTTTATAAATAACCGTTACTTTTCGTGATATAAGGCAAAGCAGTTACTATCGCGTTTCACGCACAAGTAAACGTTGCATTTCTGGCATATAATATACGATTTTTTCGTACATTCAGGCATTTTACAACGCCCATTATTTTTCGATGCAACAAAATGTGGAATGTGCATTACAGTGTCCTTACGCACTTCCTCTGGGGGATGAATTTGAACCGAATTTCTTACGTTTTTGCGGTCGGGTGGACGTATTTTCAGTATTTGAACCGTTAGGAGCCTGGGAACTGCAACAAGGAAGATTTGGTGATTCCCGCAAGTTTTGCACGTGCGATTTAGGAGTAGATTGTAGCGAAAGTGAAGCCACCATTCGCGACGGCCTTCCTCGGCGACGTGTAGTTTCTGTGTCCGATTGTAAATTAGCTGTTTCTATATTTAACATACAATTAGCAACTTCAGCACGAAAGTTCAGTGAGTCCAAACTTTTAGTTATCTTATTCTCCTGACAGTGCTTGCGGTATTCCATCCATGATGCAGTTATTGCTAGGTCTATAAAGTGCATAATAATACGAATAGTCCATTTTTTGGTGCGTATATTTATTCGGTAATACTAAATCATTTGATGCAATAAGTCTACACCACCCATGCTTTCGTTATAAAGTCGTACTACTTCAGGACGAAACACTTCAATATAACCTTGTGAGTCCTTATCCCACCGTCGAGCTTTGTCCGCTGTACCAATTCCCACGAAGTTTGAAGCCAAGTTTACCACTTTGTTGTCATACCATCTAATAAATATGACTTTTTCATTCTCTTTAATGCATTGAACTGCTGATCCTCGACCACGTTTGGACACTACATTCTTGTCGGGCAAGGGTGGATTTGCAAAGCGATTGGAACGAACAGTTCCAGCTGCATAGATATCTCTGTCCTAAAGAATTTCAAATAATTGAAAAGAAGGGAAGAAATTGTCAAAATACATTTTATATCCTTTCGCTTCCAACAGTCTTGACTACAATGTCATCTAGAGGTGTAGAGGAACCCTGGTAAATAATAAAATCGTAGGGCATGCCACTTTTTCCACATAAAAAGTATACTTTGATTCCCCATGGACAAGGCTTTCCTTTGATAAATTGCTTTGCCATGAATTTTCCCTTGAATGGAATGATTTGCTCATCCACACAAAGATTCTCTTCTAATGGTAATTCCTGCAGCCTCTGGCGAACTTGCTCAATTATGGGACGAACTTTGAATAAGCGATCCTTACAGCCACTTGGACGAGCAGAAATGTCAGTTAAGTGTAGACGTTTTCCCAAGGAAAAGAACCGGTTAGACGTCATGCTATTTGAAAAAAACGTCAAGTTCCAACGGCGATCATAGTACATTCGAACGCGTGGCAGCTTGAAACAGCTCATCATAATATGTTGAGCTATAAGTACACGAATTTCATCAGCGGTACAGGGTTTAAAATTTAAGTCTCCTAAAATTTTAAAAACAGAACTTTGGTATCAATAGGTAAATTAAAATGAAAATACCAACCTTTCTGAGTAGCATATATATTTGTATAATATACTGCTTTTACAAAAAACTCGTCATCCAAATATTTTACGAAGAAGGAATACGGTGTCCTTTCTGTAGTGTTTCCATCCGCTGGCGGTGCTGTAAACTGTATCTTATCTGATTTGAATGTACATGCCATCCTAGTCTTCCACTTTATCTCTTTCTTTTTTGTGCATTGAATGACTGGAGTTTCTTCAAGAGAAATTGCATTTTCTCGCAAAATATCGCTAGAATTCAGCCATTCGGCAGCCACACCAGCAATCGCTTCCTCAGAAATTTCCGGCAGCTCCAATTCTTCAAAATCTTCGATATCTTCAATATCGTCCTCAACTTCTGTCGCGTTTTCGACTCCTGTGTCATTACGGGCTATAACTTTCGACTTTGCAGGGCGTATCTTTTCAACCACACACTCAACCGCAACCTCGGCATCATTTTCATAATCTTCTTCTATATCGGAATCTCTTTCCAAAGCTTCCAGAATTTCCTCTTCATTAAGTTGACGTCGTGAAGCCATTTCTGAAAAAACGAAACCAGACGCGCAAAAATTTTATAACGAACGTTTACGAAGTGAAAAAAGTCTCCGTTGAGTAATCTTTTCCATTTTAAGGGACAGCTACTTTTTGCTCACGGAGACGTAGCTGGCGCTTTCATTTCACTTTTTTTGTAAACAAATAAATAAATAAACATACCAGGAATACTTACTATTTTTTTCAGAAAAATTTACTCACGAAATCCACTTTTAAGGAACACTTTATTAGCACAAATTTTTTATTATGAACAGTCACTCACGAGATCCACCTGCGCACTGCGGATTTAGTTAGAAAATTACTTCAATAAACACTTGTCTAAAGCTAATAAACCTTTTGATTTGAAAATGATGCCCCGTGTCAATATTTTTAAACAGGGGTTTAATAAAGTGAAGCTAAACTACGCAAATATTGCAGTCCCTTATAAAGGACATCGCGCCTGAGAGGGTTAAGGAGCTGATGTAAATAGCTTTAAATAAATGTAGCGAACAGTTTGAGTATCACTGTAATTATGACACTTAATAAACGCAACGCAAACAGCTGTGACAAGAATTACTAGAAGAAGTGAACAAAAAGAGTGGTCCAAATGTGCAAAAACAAAATGAATTCAGTTAACTACAAAGGATACAACAACAATGATAGCAACAAATGACTCGGCAGATTAGAATGTATGCTAGTGAAATTTAATTAAATTTAGTTTAATATAAAACACAATAACTTTCCACGATGCAGCGAACAAAGGTGGCGCCGTCAGTGGTACCGCTACTTTGGTTTTGCCGATTTTGACAGTTGTGGTAACTTGTAAATAAACCTTTGTTTACAAATCAGCGAAAGAGAAATTTTAATTATAAGTGAAAAATCAGTTAAAATTGTGTTAATTTGCAATTTGTGAGTGATTTTTGAGCTGAGGACTGCGTAAAAACTAATACAATGAAGTGCTGTGTGTTAAATTGCGACAGCCGTCAAGATGCAAGAATCGCTGCATTTTGTGTACATAAGGCACGGCAAAGCCGTTCCCGAAATGTTTCTCTATTATTATATTAACAA
>NW_016183609.1:0-5494 GCF_001687245.7 Rhagoletis zephyria | reverse complement strand
CCCTTGGGAGTATACGAATACTCCCCATTGCTCCCTATGCTTCTGTGCATAAGCATGTAATTTTGTATACTCCCTTTAACATTGGATGTCCTAGGAGGGGGAGTAAAGTACTCACCGAGCAATCGTACGATGCTCCCAAGTTCTACTGGGTTATTGCTCCAACAATACACATTCGAATTATTGAACGAGCTTGTAGTATATGTATTTATGTAAAATTAACAGTGTCAGGCCTTTTTAGTCAAACATAAACGGAAAAAATCTATTCAAAAGCGACGGAATAGACACACCAGACATGTATAGTACATAATATTGATTCAAACTACTGTCTTATAATTAACGCATAATTCATTTTCTATTCTAAAAACAACGATGAATTAGTTTTAATAGCTGATATGACCCCCACAGGCTTTTAACTCGAAAGGTCATGCTCTCGTACAATATCTCAACCAAATCTGGAAAAATATATTTACCCAACTAGTTTCAATAAACTTCGGTTAGATTTAGACTTTGCCCATATTTTGGCGATAAATTCTCTTTATCGAAAAGTTCATATTGCAGCTCTTCAGATACGCGCTCCATTCATGACCATCCAAGGCACAAGGCAAGACCTGTGTAGATACACTTTAATTTAAACAATATTTTACCAAGCTTCAGTTGAATATAATTTAGCAGTGAAAAAATAACCAATATCAGTCTCGATAAGCCTTTTTTTACATACTATTTACGGAAAATTGAAGCAACTTTTTTGCAATAGTAAAATATGTGCATATGTATGCATGTAGATTTCGGAGCACTTGATTGTACTTAACGCTTTAACAAATCCACAGCGCATATTTCTATAATAAATATGTCAATAATGTAGGCAACTAAAAATAGAAGAGTTGCTAAAGTACTAAAGAATGGTGAATATGAAAAATATTTTTTTTTTTTGCAACCAACGAAATGCTAAAGAAAAACTCTATTGATACTGCTATTATTTTTTCCTAAGTACCACTTCAGCTGATATGCAGTATTTACATAAATATATGCGCACTTGCATACATATGTGCACTTTCGAAAAAAAAAATATAAAAACATGACAGCGAACCAAATTTGCCCTATCCAAATAGACCTTGCTACCATGACTTGTCTGCAGTGTTGCCAGGTTGACGATTTGGTCGTCATTTTGAAGATTTGTTTTACAGCCATGACGATTTGACGTTTTTTTTTTTGTCCCAATGACGATTTTTCCTTATGTGCAAATTTCAACCAGTTGGTTCTCAACTCTGAATATTTGTAGTTACACAGACAACTAAAAATTGCACTTGTTTATCATTTCTTCTAATATATATGTACCTAATTGTCGTATCCAAATTACATCATGTGGCAGCACTAACAGTACCAGTTTTTCAAAGTTTCAAAAATGAAATGTAGCATTCAAAATTGTACTTGATTAAAGCTTAGTATACAGTTTTCAAGAAAATCGAAAATGAAAAAGAAATTTCCTTCTATAAAAATTCCTTAAATCAGTCTGAAGATTTCAAGAAAAAAAAAACGCTCGTGTATTTAGTTCTTCAAGAAAATTTACGGCAAAGTTCTTTTTCAAGCAGCAAAAATAATGAAACAAATTTTTGTGATTTTTCTAGAAAGCTGTAAAACGTACTATGTACTAGAGAAAAATTTTGTGTCAACAAACAAATGATATACGGCTAATATAAAGTTTCACTAATCAATTTTAAATTTATCAGACGGTTAACTTTTAAAATGTTTAATTTTTCGAACAAAATTGTGTCATTTTAAATTTCAATAGGCAGGCATTAATGATCTAAAAATTAAGAAGAAAATCCGATTTCATTGCAATTAAAAATATGTTTGTTAAAAGTAATGAGAATTTTAAAAATTCGTAAAAACGTTTAACTTTTTATTTTTTATTTTTTACGTACATCAATCACAAAAAAAAACATCAAAAGAGCTTCCTGGTTCTGTTTATTTTCATTTTTTATATGTTCACGATTTTTATTTTTATTTTTTATATGCAATATGACGATTTTTTAAAACCAAACTGACGATTTCTCACTTCAGTGACCTGGCAACACTGCTTGTCTGCCATATTCACCCTCATCTACGCATGTCCTGCTTGTATATTTCGCAACTCCATGGTATGCTTGCGTTTTCCCATGTGCATTTATGAATGCATACCGCGCCATTTGCGCCAGTTGGCATGGTGTCATTTTTTCTGCTAGTGTTGACACCACAAAACTCAGGTATACAAATGCGTAGTGCATACTGATATATTCATATGTATGTGTGTATGTATGCATATGCATATGTAGGTAAATGTGCAAATGTGTGTCAACCCAAACCGATATTTGTATATTTACGTGCGAACCCTACAAGACAGCTGAGTATCATATGAGTACTCATATTATCATTATCCCTAATCACAAAAGTGCTTATCAAAGTCCTCATTTTCGTTCAGGCCATGGGAAAAAATTGAGTACTTTCCCCTCAATGTTGTCATCAGAAAGTCCTCAGTACTAATAGTCAAACTACTCATTTATGCCGTACTACAAAAACAAAAGTGTAAATGTGTGAGAATTTTTGCCTAAAGTGCTCAGCAATGTCTTGTAGGGAATGCAGTGAGAACTCACACTACCTTACAATTTATTTAGTGGAAGTGATGGTAAGAGTATTAAGAGCTCACCTGAACAAATATGTAGTATAACTATATGTATGTATGTCTGCATATTTATAGAGTGTAGTTATAGCAAAGTGCATTGGCTGTTAAGCTGCCCAGTGGCAATTTATTGATCTTAAAATTTTACAGAAAACGATTTAATTAAAATGTTTGTAAATTACACATCCACAGGGAGAATAATGTCTGCCACTAGGGGGAAAAGTTAAAAATATGGAGCATACAAATCAGTGTCCAGCAAATATATGTATGCGTGCATATGTACATACATACATATATATACATACATTATTATACAAATGCACAAATAAATTGAGGGAAGTAGGTCGCATGCATATGATATCAATTATTGACAGATGACGATGATCGATGCAAAGACGATTGAAATAAGAATACAAATTCTGTTTATTAAACATAAATTTTTATAAAACGAAATGATTATAGCCATTTGGAAGAGACATTTTTTTTTTTTGTTGAAGTCAAACTTCTTTTCGGTTGTTTGGGACTAAATGCAAAAATGGAATGTAATGAAAAAGCGACACACTTAATAAGGTAGGGGATGGCGGCGGTGCTTGGTCATGATTAAGATTGAAACTGAGAATAAGATTTAAATAACTGTTCATTAGTATGCAAAAAATACTCATAGAACTGCACTGTTCGTTCGACTTTCAAAAATGAGGTGTCAAATTAAACGCCTTCGCCAGTAGATGAGCAATAAGGTTTTATTAAAAAAAAGAGAAAGAATTGTCACCTGTTAAAAAATTAAATTTAAAATTATTTAATAAGTTAAATCAATTATTAAAATATGAATACCCAAATCGAAATATTTTTTAACAGGCTTTATTTCTTAACTATGTACATATAGGAAGGTTGCCACTTGCTCAAAAAATTAAATTCAATTTAAATTAAGGCAATAAAATAATTGAATGTCAGATTGAGTGAATTTGGGTGTCAGACAACAATTTTGAGTTTAAAAATATTTCGAGGAAGGTTGCCAGCTGTTTGGAAAGGCGAATTTAAAAAAAGTATGCATAAGTATGAATAACTATTAATACATGCGTGTCAAGCGAAAGAGTGGTAGGAAATCTTTAGTCGGAACATTTAGAATAATTTTAAGGTATATGAAGAGGATTGCCACCTTTTTAAAAACTTAAATTCAAATTATTTAATAAGTTTTTTTAAATCACTAAAAGCTGTGTATTAATATTAATGGGTTTGGAAAGGCTTTTTTCAAAACTATATTTAGGAGGATTGCCACGTATTTAAAAAATGATATTCAACTTAGTTTTTTCGTTAATTAAAATATGTATTCCAACATCAGATTGAAGGAGTTTGAGGAAGATTTTAGTTTGAAAATACTTTTGAAAAGGTCTGTAATCTGTTTGAAAGGTCGAATTTAGTTAACTTATACACAAAATATGTACATCGTCCCCACCGCGGTAAAAGCTATTAACTGCTTTTAGTAAAATATAACAGTAGAGCGAAAAAACACCATTAAGTAATAACTATGCACTACCTTCGTCATTTAAAAATACCCTTTTTTATATTATTGATCTTTTTTTCGGTAAAATTATACATAAGTTATAAATGAAAATAGGAGTTAGTAGGCTTTTTTCTTACTAAAATAAAAATAAAAATTAGTTAACAGTTTTTATACTAAATCAACATCTATTGCATACATTTTTATTGGAAAAAATACGTTAAATTAAAATTAATCAAGGATACTAGTAGACGTCGTGTTTACCCTTAAAGTTGGTAAATTTAATCTTGAGGGATGGCAAAATCTGGTTTCCTGAGTTAGCAATGCCATCACTTAGAAACCTTCTGTTCTGCAGTGGTTTCAATCTAAATTAAAACCTTTTACTTTACAAACCTTTTTTTGCTTTTCAACACTATTTTTGGACTGGCCATAGCAAAAGTGGTTTTGAGCCGTCACGACGCCCATATTAAAATATTTCGTTTAACTTGTTAATTAAATTGATCTTGGATTTCTAAACAGGTGGAAATCCTCTTTAAAAATATTTTTGAAATAAATCTTTCTAAAATCTTTGCCGTTTTTAAACCCGTAATAACTTCGATTTAACTTGATTTTATCTTTTGAAAAAGGTTCCCCACAAAAGATATGCTACTAGTTGAAAGCTAAAATACTACCGGTTAGGTTTTAAGCTGCACGACGACGAGAACGGAACTTTTTCCATGATAGCGACTGATATTTTTAGTATAGCGATGTTCTACGAAATGTCAGTTGTCCGGCTGTGCATCAGCACCTACCAGTAGAAACATCAGTTGCATTATGCCGGTTGTCAGGGTAGTCAGCCTATTGCTCACCTGCGAAAGGAATAAGTATGTCATTTTGCTCGCGCCGTTCCAACAGTCGTATTGGCTTTTCGAGAAGTCCGAGGTTCAAGCAGCTGATTGTTTTTTTTGCTTTTTTAATGCATTTTTGCGACTTATGTTTTTATTGTAATTTTTAAATTTTAATATTTTCAAAACAAATTAGTTATCAGTAAAAGCAAGTATTCATTTTTAAAGCAAGCTTTCATACTATGATCGAAATCGGACCATAAATAGTGGTTCACCAAATATATCGGCTCGTGCGCCACCTACCGGCAAATTTTTTTGTGGTTATTCCTTTTCACGTAGTTAATACAATTTCTAAGTATGAACCAAATACTCGACTCCTGTGCCACCTAGCGGACTCAAACTTGCGATCTAAGAACCAGAAGCGGTAGTCATCACGTGGCGCCATAGCTGACATTTATGAGAAAAGCAGTTAATTGCGTCTTAGTCTTAGCTTTGAAAATTCAAGGACCGAAGTCG
>NW_016183608.1:0-5494 GCF_001687245.7 Rhagoletis zephyria | reverse complement strand
CGTGGAGCAATTATTTTGCTAATGACGTCAGTCATTTAGCTTAACAAGCTGCAACTACTGACATGTCCAGCGCATTGAGTTGCGATTGCTAGCCGCTGTTGCTGTTGTTGCTGCTGCTGCTGCTTGTTGTTGCCGTTGATGTTTTTGCTGCTACATCAACGCATCTTAATTATGCGCGAACTGATGTCCGGCTCAAAGTCGTGTAACTAGGTGTTTATGTATGTGCACAGTTATTTACTTATGCACACATAAATATATGTATGCAAGTATGTATATGTATTTATAAAGTTACATGTACCACGATCGCAATGCCTCGATAGCCAGACCCATCTCCGTCGCTTAAGAGCGCTTGCACGCGTTCGCACTTAAAATCTTATGCAGCATTCATATTTTCTTGAAGCTCTCGCTAGCGAACGCCAGCATATGTGTGTGGAAAGTGAGCATTTTTTAATTACTTTATTAGCTGCTATCGCGTTATGTTATGCTAATCGTTTGTCATGCATAAATTTAATTTGCAATGAATGCGTTGATTATTGCAAGCTCTTCAAAGTTGTGTGTGATGTATCTAAATAGCAGTGGTGGAGATGTATGTATATTTAAGAAATAGCAAACAGATGATCGTGAGTAAGTTGAGCATTGCGTGAGAAATTCAAATATTAAGAACCCAACAAAAGTCTCGTTTTTATTCTAACAAAATGTTTTTGAAACCCTCAATTTCTCAATTTAAACTTTTATAAAAAATCCTTTCGTGTGACTTCGTGGCCTAAAATAATTATGGATAGGTATTTTTCAAAGAAAGAAACGTATTTTTGAAGTTGAAGAAACTACGCCGTTTAGCAAGAGTATATAAAAAATGTGGAAATTTGTTTCACAGAAATCTGCCACTTATCTACTATTTAGGCGACTGCTAACACCAAGCGCCTTAATGTATGCTATTCGTATTTTTTGAAAAAAAATACAAATATTTAGAACTGCCTCAAAGCCTATGAAGTTTTGCGTATATTTTATATGAGGAAAAATGGTATAGGATTCTCGAAAATCAATGTTTTACGATCGAAAAAGTCTATTTCTCTTTAGGAGACTTCCAATAACAACATCTAGTAGTTTATATTACCATTCTTGAATAATTACAATTTCTTCTTGATTCCTTAAAAAGCCCCCAAAATGCAATGGGGGAACCCATAAAAAATCTTTTGCATTAAAAATGTCGATATAAACAATTGAGTATTATTACTGGGAGTCTTCTGCAAAGAAACCGAGCTTACCGTTCGAAAAATATTGATTTTCAAGCATTCTGTGCTATTTCTACGAAAAAGTCTTTTTCCCCATATGAAATACATGGAAAAGTGCATGGCTTTAAGGCAGTTCTAAATATATTTTTTTTTAATAGAAAAATGCTCGTAGAAAAATCCTAGGATTGAGAGCTTATCATTTTAAACTTTATTTTTGGACCATCCTAATGGTCAGCCTTGCCTGACGCAGTTGCTTACAGACACTGCATGGTTTTATGCCATATCATACCATTGGCCTCAGTGCCATCTACTTTTTGATCCAATAAATATTTTTTTTTTATAAATTCATGGTATTCTCTCTTACCGAGTTACTCATCTAAATACTTCAGTACTTCAAACTTTTGGCTAATAAAAGGTTGAGCTCACCCAGAGATGTACCTAACCTGAAAAGAATAAACGTTCGCATGTTATAAGCAGACAAAAGCCAAAGTAAGCACACGGTTGGGTGTAAATGCAAATTTCGGCCTGTTTTAGGAAGCGGATGAGGTAAATCTCTTCAATTACGAATTGTGTTGGGACGATTGTGAAGGGGTCTTCCAAGAATCTTTAAAAAGCTATACGTAAAGAAAACATAAGCTCTTGGAAGTATTGCTGTAGTGATATAGAGTTCTTAGATGAGATTGCTATGCTGAGGACTTTATAACCCAGAGGCTCATCAAAAAAAATTATGATGTTGAGCGAGACCAAAGTAGTGGGGAATCACTCCAGACTAAATGCTCAATTTTAAGCGGATGAGGATGTAGAAGCCACAGCTAATGCTGATAAGTGCACCAATTAGTCAACCTAGGCTCGTTATTTACTGGAGGAATTATTGTGGCGCCCTTTAAATTCGAACTGGCGTTGGAAATTTTTTCTCATGGCATATTTCCTGTTGTATAGAAGAGTGCAAGCCACAAAATACCAAAAGAAGACTGAGCCAGCAGTGATAGCAATTTCGTTGATTTTACGAAAAGTTGGACTACGATGAATTCAATGATAGCCCCGAATATTTTTTTTTGTACACTTATGTGCTTTTTATAGTTACTTACAATGAAAAGAGAAAAAGCATAAAGGTGGTACATCAATATGCCTAAGTATTTAACCAAAAACAATTATCTAAAATAGACAGGAGAAAACAAAAATCTTTAAAAATACGTACTCAGCACAAAACTAAATAATCTAAGTATTTATATAATGTGATTCAGAAATTGCGTCCACCAAATGATAATAAATAAATAAATAAATATCGCAATTTTTATAAAAATAAATTACTCCTGTACCATTTTGCAAACGCGATTTGCATTGCCGCTGATTTTTCTCGGTACTGCCAATCATTGAAATTTTAAACACATTATGCACTTAGTTACATGCATTTTGACACAATTCCACACAACCGCGGCGGCCGCTAGATACAATACAAAAAAGTAACCCAGGCAGACGCATTGTGTGGCCAAGTGGAGTCCTTTGTGCGGCGGCGGCGGCGGCGGTGGTGGTGGTGGCGCAACGACTTGGACTCCTTTGCAAGCCAAGCAAATATTCGCAAATTTGTAAATGTAAACACCGCTGTCAGCGCGACAACACCGCCAATGGCACCAGCAATGAGCCGCCGCCACACAGCGGCGACAGTCAATACGCGTACCAAACAATGGCGGTGCCAGCGACAGGACAGCAGACGACAGTGTGTTGCTTGCGCCACCATTAACGCACTATCAGCGCCGGCAATGTCAATCGCACGTTTTACAGGGATTTGTGTTGTGCTTATTGTCGGCGAAATTTAGACACTTTTTGCTACCATTATTGTGGCCATTGCTGTACGCTGTGTGTGGCGGCGTTCAGTGCATTTTTATTTTTTATTTTTATTTTTTTGTGGTTGTATTCAATGAATTCTCGGAATCACGACCAAAGCATTACATGGAAATGGCTGGAGCTGTGCATAAATTTTGCGCAATTGGCAGAGGAGTGTATGCAGTAAAAAGCTGAATAATTTTAAGCGACATAAAAGATTTCAATTAAAACTAAGGTTATGTGATTGATCAGGAAACCCACCAAAATGCGCAGATTTGCAATAATGAAATCAATCAAGAAAGTTGTAATAACCAAGTAGTGAAAACGGTAGATTTTGTAAAAGATTAAAATTTTGAAAATGTTGCCAGGCTTAGACCTTTAAAACAAAATAAATTGTTAAACACATTTTAGCACAGAAACGCTGACTTACTTTGGTTTCAGATCATTTGATCGAGCACCTGTATGAATAATTGCAAGTACATCTAGTGTATGTATCTAACTCCACAGTGGGCCTATTTATAATGCATTTTTCAACAAAAGCAAATAATTGAGGTAAAATATGGATTTTATTATTTTCGCCAAAGAAAAACGATAATCTTTTTTAATTTCTTTCGGGGCCAAAATTTATATGTGATATCTTCGACTATAGTAGTATCGATTTTGGGTATTAGATGAAAAAAAATAATAATAATTTAAATTTTTTGATCTCCATAGAGGAATCTAAATTTTTCGCCCTGTGCGACACACCTTAACCGACCCCAATCGGAACTAAAATTTAAATGTGATATCTTGAGGTTGAGGTTTTAGAAAATTTGATGCATAGAATATTGTTAGAAAGGCGTAGCCACATTTTTCACAGCTGAAATGGATTCAAAAGGAGTGTGAAAACATGTTAAAATCAATTTAGTTAAAAATTTAATGAAATATTTTTATACGGGTAGCAAACGATTTTTTACTTTTTATATTTTTGACGCGGGTTGCCACCTATTTAAAAATTCAAAATCAATTCCATTAGCAAGTGAAATGTAAGATTTTAATATGGGCGTCAAACGAAAGAGCTTTATGAAAGTATATTCGAAAAATATTTTTCAATAAGGTTGCCACCTGTTTTAAAAGTAAATTTGAACTAAGTTTATTAGTTAATTGAAATATTTCATGGAGGTGACTAATGCACATATTTTAANAAACAAATCAAAAAATTAAAAAATTTACCTGGATAAAGGTTTTTGAGGCATATATAACGGCATACGTTTTTTAAGGGAACAAAAACTACAACAGTTGCGAACGGTCAGAGGTCAAATGCAACAGTTTGTTCAAATCGAAATATCTCGAAAACCATAGCACAGATTTTAAAAATTTTGAATTTTTTTTATTTGTTGCCTTGTTTCATATTCTTTACTTATACCCAAAATTTAAGCAAATCAACTTTCTCAGATTACATCTGTACAATATAATTTAACATTTTGGCATAGATATGAAACTAAAATTGCATTCATACATAAAAGGAATATCTGCGAAAAATAAATTGTAATCTCATACCGCAACGGTTTATTGATTTAAAATTTGGCACAAACATTGACTAACCACCAAAATGATCAGCATAATTCCGTTGAGAAAAAGCTGGTTTTCAATAAAAATCTTTATATGAAATTTGCTTCACGTTTTCATCGCCAATGTATGTCTGTTCCCGAGCCACCCACGCGTGGCAATAAAAATTATTCGACAGCAATTTTTTCCATCTAAATAAATGCAATAAAATGCAAACGTGCATTGTAAAAAAGTGGCTTTATTGCGCCTTCCGTCACATTAGCGACTGTAATCAATCACTTCCGGCACACAAAGTTGATTTGTCGATTTTTTCCTAATAAAAATGCTCATAATTTGTTCACTCATGTGCTTTGTGATGTTTTTATGTGCAAATACTTTTTACGAGTATTTACGTATTTTTAATGTTATTTTACTGGCACATAAATTACACGCTAGTGCAATATTTTAATCGTCGCTAGTCACTAAAAGAAAGACTGAAATATTAAAGAAGGAAGAGTTTTTTTACTGGCCAATGCCGACAACTAAATAATTGCCACCAATGAACTTGGCTATACTCCTCAAAAGCAAGTAAAATAATGAAGTTATTAAAGCAAAAATGCAGGTCAAAACTTGAGTTTGTTTACCTATAACAATAAAGCACAAACGAAAGCTATGATTATTTTAACAAGAAAATGTATAGCAATTTTTGCTTATGCTTTGCAGAGGCAACTGGCTTGGGCGTTATAAGAAAATTTGTTTTAAAGTTTTTTTTTTTTTAGTTTCGCATTACCGCATGTTTAGAAGCGCCATTATTTGCAACTTCAGCTTGTCCGAACATATAAAAAAGCATAAGTTCATATGTATTTGCAAGTATTTTTAAATGCGTGTGGCACAAATTGTTGAGTTCCTGC
>NW_016183607.1:0-5495 GCF_001687245.7 Rhagoletis zephyria | reverse complement strand
TGCTGCAGCTGCAAAAGGAGATGAAGATGATGATGGAGATGAAAAATGAGACGTAAGCGACGTTAAAATAAACGCTAGAGAGACAATTAAAATAAGTAAATTCAAATTTGCCCATAGATATCTGCATTAAAAAATGGAATAAAAATACTGCAAAGCAACGCGCCTTTTTAGGACAAATAAAATATATCCAATACTAAGTATATACATATGGAAGTATTACTTGCATTCAAATAAAATGCAGTTAAATTGCGAGGTTCAACTGGCAACCAATCTACATAGAAACATAATAAATACATACGTATATATACAGTCTGCGTCAAAAATATGCATACCCTGGCGTTATGGCGATATTGTTTATTTATAGCTTTCGTAAAAATTTAGTTCATTCAATAGCAAAACTACAAGAATACATTTATTTTAATTTCATACAGTACTCAGAAAAATGCAAGATATACTATGCAGTTTTCAAAAAAAAAAAAATAAAAAAATCAATTCGATTTCTCAGAAAAATTAGTATATTTTTGTATGACAGTAAAAAGAAAAAACAAATATACTTGCGGTTACTGCTATTGAATAAACTACATTTTTTTTAAATTTGTTATAGAAATATAAATAAATAAAGGTAGGCATATTTTTGACGCAGACCGTATGTAGTTACATATATGAAGTCATTTTGAAAACAATGGATTTATGTATATAAATATGAATGGGAATAGGTTAACGGGAAGTACTATATTTTTTGTCGTTAAGATATTATCTTTAGCATATATGTACATACATACAGTGGCTCACAGCTTATTTCTGCCAGCATCTATAAAAACTTTTAGCCACCAATAAAAACCGTGAGACCACTATCCCCCGCTCTTTGAACATTCTGATTAAATTGGATCACTTCTTCAAGGAATGTAATAAAATCACAGTTATAACAAAATTATAACGAAGTCACGTTTTATACAACAACAAACAAAAACATGTGACGTGTTGGCTGGAAACAGCTGATTTGCAGTGGAAACATTTTAACCCAGCGACAACCAAATTCCAAGACATTCGACCTGTATTTTTTTATGATAAATTATTTTTTGGTGTCACAGGTTAGATTTTCGAAACAAAAAAAAACTAAGTAATGAAATTTTGCACTTTGAAAATATATAAAGAAAAGCACGAAGAAGATGTAAAAGGAGAAGTGTGTATTCATACAGTACATACGCGAAATGTAATGAATAAAAAAAAAAAAAAAATTGTCTGCAATAAATGAAGCAACCACGATATATACGAGTACACACCAGAAAGTAGTGTATAATGTAGGCATATATCGTGACCTGAAATGCAAAAAGACGTAACAACATTGTCACTGAAATGGAAAAAGTCGTGACTAATATATTCTTTTTTTTCATAAAACGATGTGGGGAGTTGTAATTCGATGAAATCCTTCATATTAATCAAAAAGTGAATTTCGAATTTTTTTTAAGTTACGACCTTTTGCATTTCAGGTGACGACATGTATTGTATAATGTATTTACCGCAGCAACAAATGAAACATTGCATGCCCTTATGGAACTTCCTGCCACTTGAATCAACCCAGTAGATAATTTCAGTAGTAAAAATCCCTTCCGAAAGGCCTTCCAGAGAGTCAAGGGGACTTCCACTCTACATGCCTTTCTCCTTTCCTTTTTTGTATGGAGTGACAAAAAATTCAGGGCTTCGGGAAGGTCTTCCCGAAGGGCTTTTATAGGACGTACTTCAGAAGGCCTTTTGGCGGACTTCTTTTAAAGTTACTTCTTTAATTTATAAAAATCATACATCTTTGAAGTATTTGGTTATAGTCTATGAGTCTACTTTTTGCCAGCGCGTTACGGAAGGTATGTTGAGTTGTCATCCGCCCGCGAAATTATACCCTGCGGAGGGTAGCACTGGCAGGCAGAACGCCCTTAACTTGTAAAAATCATCGAAGAAAAATATGATTCAGTTAAGGCTGCAATTTTACCCACGTCTGAGACTCTGATAGTCCACAACTATCAGGTTACATTGGCTGACCGATCAGCCGGTAATAAAAGGGTAGCAGAACACCCCAATCGTGTGAAGAGAGCAATGAATTTTCAACGATTTTAAGTCTAAAATTAAATTGGCAGATCGAAATTCCGGTATTAACTACCTGACAGAAATGATGGCAGATGTAAATGTCTTTTTTGCGCCTTGATTTCGTATAGTTTGCGGTTAAATTTATTTGGTTAAGAATTTTTCTAATAAAAACATTGACTTAGATGTATTATTTAGTATCTTATTAATTAAAACAACCATTTAATGATAGCGTGAATTATTCCCTGACCAATATATACAGTCAAGCACAAAAGTCTACGCACAGAGAATTTTTAACACTTTCTGGAAAGATTTTTATTTAAAATTGTTTCGCAAATCTTTTATGAAAATATATGTAGTTCATACTACCACATAAACATGAAAATAAAATTTCTAAACTTTGTGCGAAACTCAGAAAAATGCAATAAATTTTCTTGAAAATTTTCAACTTTCTAATCAGATTTCGTAGTAAAACTTTGATTATGCTGTTTTGTAGGTTAAGAAATTTGATTATAACTAAGTACAAGTTTGAAGGTGCTAAAAAATTCCATTCTATAAGGTTTTGTTATTGCCTAGAAAATTGTGGTTAAGCCAGGTGTAGATACATTTAAGGAATGGTAAATTTTTTTTTTTCCAACAACATTCAGTATTACAAACATATAAAAAATCTTAATGCAAACAATCAAATAATAACACTGAAAAACATGAAAATTTGTATGAGCTAGGGCTAGCTATTTCTAATAGATCTCGGGTCGCTGAATCCACATCTGAACTTGGAGTTGCTCCAACAGCTCCGGTTTTTAAATATCCTATACATGTGAAAATACGGTTTTTGGTCTAGGCCTAGGTTTTGCTTTCAGCCCTGCTTAGGTAGGCTTCTTAGAATGGCTTAGCTTAAGAAGGCCCACCTAAATTATCTTCTGGGAAATTCAGGTGAAAGCCACCGAAAACGGATTTGAGGAAACACAAAGCTCCGGCCAAGAAATAGCGACTGGTGCAGAGACACAAACGGGCGCGGTTGCGAGTATAAACAATGAAATAAGATTAAAAGTGATTTTCTCTACATATGTATATATGTACATACTTAGTTACAACACGAAATAAAACTAAAAGCGAAAAAGTTAATGCATTTGCCGCCACGTGAAAATTTAAATCCAAATAAAAGGTCGTAATTACAATCGAAGCAGAATTCGAGAATAAAATGTGATAAAGAACAAACATTTTAATTAAATGAGCAAGAATAAAAGAAATTAAATTAAAAATAAATATCATTATTGATAAAAATTTGTATATTTTTCCCGCACCTCTATGACACCTCGAACCTAACACTAAACATTTTCTCTTTTTTTATTGTCTCTTTCCTTTCAGATCGCACACAAATATTCTCATATTAAAATACACGCTTACCTTCTAGGAACAACAAATACATACATACATATGTACATGCAACAACTGCCAAGCTAAGAAGTGATATAGTAAATTAGAGAATTATGCATTTTAGTTTTATAATGTCAACGACGTTGGTCTACTGTGCAGCGCGTAGAAGATGATCGAAGCTTTTGCCAATAATTTAAGTAGTCATTTGGGGCGACATCTTTTCTACTGGGCAGTGTCCCAACCGGAAGTCAACGGTCTCAATCTGCGTCTCACCGAGCTAATAAACAAATTCCACGGCCCACTTGAACGTGGCGTTCAGGTGCTAGACCACCTGCTAACACTCGACGAGGAGGACTTCAATGGCCATTGGGGCAGCGCATACNATGGCAATGAGGAAGTACTTCAAACGGCAAGCCATCGAGAAGAGTTGCCAACACCAGCACGCGTGTTAGCGATGGCGAGTGGAAATCGTGGAAGCAATAGAAATAATAATAACAATAACAACATCAACATAAATAGCAACCGCATCTCCTCAACAAATCTGAATAGTAAGTTTAAAAGCAAAATTACATACAAAAAAAAAACTAGCAAATATATAGGAATATATGTATGTATATACATATATGTACAGTATCGGTCACATCAATAGCACCACCATTTCAAACTGATATTGTTTACCACTTATGTGTAATTATCTATTTTTAGGAATTTTAAATTAAAATACAGTTCATTGTATAACAAAACCCATATAAATCAAAATTTAAAACTTTGTAAACGCCTACAAAAAATTTTTACCCGAATTTCAAACTTGTTTCTCACAAGTGTTAGATTTTGTTGAGTACAAGTTTCAAGTGGCTAAAAATAACCGTTGATTTTTTAGAATTCTTTCTGTCGAAGGTGTTGCGATTTTCTTTTATATAAAATATAAATTCAGTTTATTCGTTATATGGAAGTAAATGCGACAAAAAAAGGTGTAGCTCGGTGTACTTCGTATGGAAGAAAAGACTGGCATCGTCAACAAAAAAAAATAATTCTCAAAAATCAACGAAAAGTGCCAACTACTTTAAACTCGCACTTTATTATACTAAAAATTTAATGCGCCACAAAACTGCATTCTCAGAATCTTTCTAAGAAATCTAATTAAAATTTTCTTTGGAATTTTAACGACAGTTTGTTATTTTTTTTTTTAATATTGCATAAATTTTGAAACTTGGATTTACATGTTTTCTTGTTAAAGAATAAACCATACTTTTATAAAAAATAATTAAAACTAAAAAATAATAAAAGAAATACATACGTCAAATCTTCTCATATGGTAGTGTTCTATAGTTATGATAAGCACTATACATATGTAGGCATAACGACGCAACGTTTAGTCAGAAATCGAGTTGTCCACAGTTGCTAAGATTATATTGTAAATTTATGCGCGGTAGATATTCACAAATATTTACCTACATATATACATACATCCACATGACTAGGTGTAACGGAAATTGGTAATGAATTTAGTAGAGGTCAACAGCTTTTCGAAGAGCATTCAGTCGAATTTCAGTTGGATTTTAAAGTAGAAATTTACAAATGCGATGTTTAGCTTACGAAGATGAGGACTAGGAAGGAGAGTGAAGAATTTTAAATGAACAAATTAATGTGAAAAATGTATGCAAACAAACCTTGGATGCAAATAAAAAAACAAGGAGTACTCTAAACACCAAAAAATTTCTTTGTGGGATCATAACCGTTGGGATTTTTATAATAAACATTATTATTTAATCGTTATTTAATGACTTTTTATTTTGCGACCATCTCTAATCGTTATTTTATTAAAACTTATCGAAAAAATAAAAACTATAGAATATGGATTATTTTTAATCGAATAGGAGGCTAATAAAATGACAATTAAAAATTATCGTAAAAATATAAATAAAAAAATAACGATTTCGATTTTAAAATAAAAATCCTTCATAATTACGATTGTTTTCGGTTCCTGGATTGCTTTTTAATATTTTTTATGCTGACGGCTTTTTGCACTTTTTTCTTATGGA
>NW_016183606.1:0-5495 GCF_001687245.7 Rhagoletis zephyria | reverse complement strand
GTGTGTGTGTGTGTGTGTGTGTGTGTTTGTGTGTGTCTGCCTCCTTGAGCCACCAAACACAGCCTCTTTACGGTTCTAACTCTTTACGGGAACTCTGGCAATGTTGAAATTTGCATAGCCGCAGATCGCCTAAAGCGAATCGGCTATCCAGAAGCATAGCTGCCATGCAGCCTTTTGTCGTCGCCGACGCCACCGCCACCGCCACCGCCGCCACCGCTGCAACTCTTCCAGCAGCCAATGCCAGTTGCGGTGGCCATCTACCGCCGCTGCTAAATATATGTATTTCCTGGTCATGAATGAGTGTCTCCAACCAACGGCCTTCGGCTTTCACTGCGGCGTGCGACATCTCTGAACGTCCAGCATTTGTTGCGATCTTTTCACAATCGCTGCTGACGCGCTCTGCTAACTTGCACCAACGGCTTTTAGCGTTTGCACCCACAACAAGCGTCTACCTGCTCATGATCTCAGCAATACTAAAACCAAGCGCGCNCTGCTAACTTGCACCAACGGCTTTTAGCGTTTGCACCCACAACAAGCGTCTACCTGCTCATGATCTCAGCAATACTAAAACCAAGCGCGCGCTTCGGCCGCTCACCGCCCTCATTCGATTGCACGCCGCCCGAGGCGGATAGGTCGAGTATGGGTGTTGTTGGTGCGCTCGATGTAGCCGAGCTGCAGGGCGATTTAGTTGGCGTGCATGCCGTTGTTGACATTGACAGCTCATTGTACTTGCCGCCGCTCTGCTTGATCGCCGCCAGCTGCGCTTCGGTATGACTATGCAGGTGACTGCGTAAATTGGCGCGCTGATTGAAGCTACGCTGGCAGATGGGACACTTGTGTGGCGCCTCCTCCAGATGGGTCACCTTGTGTACGGCCAGCGTGCGCGACTGGCAGAAACCCTTGCCGCAATCGCTACACTTGAACGGCTTCTCCTTGGAGTGTATGTAGCGGTGGTCGCGCAAGTGATCCTGCCGCCGAAATGCCTTGCCGCAAATGTCGCACGAATATGGCCGCTCATCGGTGTGTGTGCGCTCGTGTATGAGCAGGTTGTACGACTTGGTGAAGTGACGATTACAATATTTGCAAATAAATTGCTTCTTTGGTCTGCTGCCAGCAATTGGCGCGCCGCCGGCCAACTTCATAGCCGCTGGAAGGCCGTGTAGGCGTGCGGCGGGATGAAGTGGATGCAGCGCAGGATAGGGGCGTATGTGATGCGCACCGCCAGCGCCAGGCGCCAATGCATGCGGGTGATGGTGGTGAGGTGCGGCGGCAGCATGTGGATGTTGTTGGTGGCTGTGGTGATAGAGCGCAGCGCTGCGCAACCACTGGTTCATGAGTAGCGCTTGATGTTGTTGCACTGCATCGGCAGTCACTGCGGCGCTGGGTAGAAATTGTGTGGCGTGGCCGTAGGCGTAAGCGGCGGCAGCTTGTTGTTGTTGCTGCTGCTGCTGTTGTTGTTGTTGCTGTTGCATGTGTAGCCACAGGCGATGCTGTTGCTGTTGGTGATGTTGCTGCGCCGCCGCCGCAGCCGCAGCCGCCGCCGCTGCTTGCTGTTGCTGTTGCAGGTGTTGTGCCTCCACCAGCGCGCCTGGATACGGTCGGCGTTGCGCTTGTTGTGTTGTTGGCGTTGTTGTGTGCAATAGCGCCATGTGTGTTTGTTGTTGCTGCTGCTGCTGCTGTATGTGTAGTTGTTCCCGCTGCAATTGTTGTTGCTCCATTTCGTACAGCGAACTGCTGCTGCTCGCCACCGCGTGGGGGGCGTGCTGTTGGCTGCGGCCGCGCGTATGCTCCTCTGTCGGCGTATGCGGCGGCGTCAGTATGGGCGAAATGCTGCTCTCGCGCTCCTCTTTGATCACCAGGTACTCGGGCGCGAAATCTGTGGGTGAATAAAAATAAGTTTTTAGTTTATTTATTTATGATTAGTTTTTCAAAATTTTGTATTTTTTTAATTTGTATTTTATTTATTTATTTTTTTTCAATTTTTTTAACTGGGACATGTTACAGAACTATACCAAAAAAATATTTAGTTTTGCCCAAAAAATGTTGTATATGTAACTTCCTTCATACTAAAATTAATTGTTTTTTTTAGAAAAATTAATTTAGTGCTTTCAAATAAACCAAATATTAATCCTTAACTAATCATATCTGGTATCATACCCAAGCGCACTTGTGCACAAGGGTATTATAATTTTGTTTTTTTTTTTATTTTCTAATTAAAATTTTTTAATGGAAAAAATAATAATAATTCATTATGGAAATCTCGCAGACTTATGTTGCGTTAAAAAACTCAAATATTTTCGTTTTACAATACCGATTTTTTAATTAGAATTTAAAAAAATTTTAAAAAATATTTTATTAGTTAACTAAATTTAGCTCAGGCACAATTATATGAGATTTTTCTTACAGATGAAAAACAACAAAATTTTTTTTAATTAAAAAAATATTTTTACAAACTTTAAAAAGTTTTAATTAACATAAACATTTGCTCAACATTTTTCGAATTGCTGATTTTTGGTATCTAATAAGCAGAAAATTTTAATTTTTATTCGAACTCCACTAACTCGTTTTCGCCGTCGGCTAAACATTTCACCACCGCCGCTTAATCTGCCTTTTACAACATTTTGCCGTCGCTAATAAAGCTCACTTACCGTGTTCTTTTATGCTTATTTCGTCGTCCACCGTCACGTTGCTCAATGGCGAAGCCGATCTGGAGGACATATTTGGTTGAATATTCACTTTGTTTTTGTTGTGTAACTTTAACGTGGAGTCCGCAACTCTGCTTTATTTCACTTAAAATTGTTCTTTTTTTAACTTTGAAAATTTACGTATTTGCTTAACGCTTTTTGTTGACGTTTATTCTTGTTGCAAAACGGACGCACAGCTTCCGTCCGTCTCAATTCTCAATGTTCTTTGGACAACGACTCGTCTCAAACTGATTTCAGGTTTGACAACACGTGAACAACTCAATTTCAAAATTTATTTTCCACTCGATACCAATACCTAAGCGCTGTGTCCGTATGCTGCTGTATCTGTGTGTATGCGCGCGCGCTCTCCCTTTTTGGCTTATCGCCACCACTACACCACTACCGCCACCGCGATGCTGCTTGCAAGTCAATGTGGTGGTGGTGGTAATAGTAGCTGCGTCTGTATGCAACTGTAACTCAGAGTGAGTAGCGTTGGTGCTGGTCGGCTTCTGATTCTGTGGCTTCCGTTTGACTGCTTGTACGAGTACTCGCACAATTTTTGGTCTTTGGTGTTACTGGTATTTTCTCCTGTCTGTGGCCAGCCGCGCTCCGCTGCTGTGAGTAGCTCAAATGTGACTGTAGCTGCTGCTGATGTGTCAACTGGTTTTTGAAGCCAACAAAATGCCTTGGCAAGCGGTGACGGCGGCAACGGGTGCTGGCGTATGGGAGTGTGTGTGCGCGCGTTCGGCCGCTATCAGCCAGCCAGCCAGCTAGTAACGACCAACAGCAGCCAGCCGCCGCCAGTCACTACTACTGTCTGTCTGCACGCTATTCAGCCTACATTAGTGTGTGTGTGTACATGTGCACGTTGGTGTTGTTTTGGTTCTCCAACGCCACTTGTGTGTGCGCGCGTGTATGCGGGGTGTATTATTTGGAAATGGCAGTTTGGTGTACGCCTACCACTCCAAATGTCGCTTGGGATTGGCTAAAGCTCGAATGCCTGCTGGGCTCTACTATCAGCGTTATTGTTGTTGCTTACATTGGCTATCCTGCTGTCGGTTGCCTGCTTCTGCTGCATCTTCTTCAGCACTCACATTACGGCTGCATATTGTAGTTGTTTTTGTGTTTTTGCCTTTTTACCTTTTTTTTTTGGTTTTTCTCATTTCACTTGCATTTGTTGTTGCAGCTTGCTGGCTGTGTGTGCAGCAAGCCACTCTTTACCATATCTGGCAGCCACCACAGCAGCTAGCGAACGGAAACTGTTTGCTGACGTTCGGCTTCTGACGTTTCGTTCCTGCCACCAGTGCGCCACCATAGCGCAACCACTGAGTTGGTGAGCAGCCGAACGATTTTTCTGCTGGTTGGGTGGTGGTGGTGGTGGTGGTGACTGTTACGCTGGGCTGCGTTGGGTTGGCTTGGTTCGGTTTGTTGGCGGGTGTGTGACAATTGGCAAAAATGGCGTGTGTGTATTAGTTAGTGTGTTTGTGTGTGTGTGGTGATAAGCAACCAGTGCATGAGCGCGATTATTGGTCCCATTTTGGTTGCTCAGCGGCAGGGCTGTGACTGGTGCGGCTCAGTGGGACTTTTAGTCACAGTTTATTCCATATTTGAGTTGTTGTAGAACGATTTTTCGTCTTATCAGCGCAGATGTGTTGGCTTCCAGTACATACATATTTAGTATACATATGTATGTATGTATGTATGTACATATGAATATAAAAACTGATTTCGTACACTTGTATACAACATACATGCCCGCTGTATTGTTCGCTCTTTGTTTTCTTATTAATTTAATTTGCTGCCTCATTTGTTTTGCGAGCCATATGGCACGTAAACACCCCTTCTACAGAAAATTGAATAAACTTCAAAGAGTTTTAAGATTAAAATTATGTAGTTTGTATGTATATATGTATGTACTAAGGCACTTCTGGCGGCGCATACGTTTATTGTTGGCATTTTGATTTAACTATGTTTAATTTTTTTCTCTAGAAATCATTTATTAGAACGGGTTTAAAATTGATCCTGCAAACTGGTTCTACAAATAGTATCTACTTTCAGCACTAGTGAAGAACATATGGAAAACAAAATTTTGTAACGCCGGAATTTTAACGCTTACCTACCCAATTGTATACTTTACCTCTTTTTTTTTAGAACTAGTAACGCTTTTTTGGTGGGTCTGCCCATTGCAATTTATCGGGTTTTTGGGGGACCTTATAAGAAGTACTCAAGTAGCATATAGAACAAACCTAGGGTGTGAGCGAATTAAATTTCGGACTTTACTTTTTCACATACATACATTTTTGGCTCACCCTACTGTATATGCAGTTTCTTCAAGTTTTTAAATGAAATGAAATCTTATAAAATGTATGTTCAGTCAAACCTCTTTATGCCGAATCCGAAATAACCGGAAAATTGCTTCGTTATAAAGTCCACTCTCGGTATTCGCGACTACCATTATAGATAGCAATGATCCAGTTATTGCTGATCCAGATGCTTTAACGGAGTAACGGTAATCTCCCACCGATGAATTAATTAATAATAAGGGCTGGTGTGTAGTAAAAACTACTAAATATATTATAATATTATTCACAAACGCATAAACTTTATAGATATATTGTGTATATAGATATGGTTGTTCGAAAATAGTTAAAAACAACAGAACACAAAATCGNCAAATAGATGGTGAGTTTCGATCCTTTTCTCGCGGGTCTTTTCAAAGATTATGGTGGATTTTCCAGGTCTTAATCCATACTAAAAAGGCTCAATCAGTTCATTGACGGTGGGTTTCAGTCTTTTACAAAATACGCTCGA
>NW_016183605.1:0-5495 GCF_001687245.7 Rhagoletis zephyria | reverse complement strand
GTTATCTTTTGAGCAAATGGAAAAGTTAACATAAATACTTATGCGATTGCGTATGAAGATTTACTTGCTGAATTCATCTTACTTTCCTTTATTCAAACACGGCGATGTACTTGGAGTGCAATGGGTTATGGTCATTCTTCTGGGTATATAGTTACAGTTGCACCGTCAAACTCTATGACGACTATTGCATCCGCATTCTCCTAATCTCCTTACGTAACCTCCGACTGCGGCACAAAAAGCGGATGCTTCAGATCTGCTCGGTTCTGTGCTGGGTTTGTAACCCGCCAAGTTAAACAGAGATCCAAAGAGNCGCCTGACGGAATTCGAACCCGACACCTTGTGTGTGTGTGTTGTTTGTGAAACTGATATATTTTCGGCTGTTTTTTCTGAAATTTGTCTGATTGAATTTTTATGTCCCATATGCTTTCCTTCTGCACTTCACAGATACTTTTTCATGGTTCAAAAGAAACAAAATAAAATTAAAATTAGGAAGCGCCTGACGGAATTCGAACCCGACACCTTGTGTGTGTGTGTTGTTTGTGAAACTGATATATTTTCGGCTGTTTTTTCTGAAATTTGTCTGATTGAATTTTTATGTCCCATATGCTTTCCTTCTGCACTTCACAGATACTTTTCATGGTTCAAAAGAAACAAAATAATATTAAAATTAGGAAGCGCCTGACGGAATTCGAACCCGACACCTTCTCGAAGCTAACAAAAGCGGCGCACTCCTCTGCACGCTTTCAAATGTTTAGCTTGAGCAAATAAAATACAATTATTGCTTTCAAATTGCATCACATTTTCCGGATACGAAAATTGATTATAACTGCAGGAGTTCTTTCTATGCGTTTTCGGATACGGAAAATTAAACTAAACTGCACTGTCGGTAAAATTTACGTTTCTTTGCTGGCTGGGTACGCATCCCAAGCATGCAGAGCGGCGACAACACACACATGCATACATAGTACATATCGCATGCTGTGATGTTGATGGAAATTCAACATTTGAAAGAAAATTTATATGCCTGGGTGTAGCTCAGTACGCAAGGATGCTTGCCACAATTTGGTGATATACAGACATGGTCAGGATTCGAATTCCACAGGCGGCAACATTCAAATTAAATATTTTTTTTTTAGTTTTTGTCTGGATTATTCACTTCACGGATGTTTTTTCAGAACGAACGCAGTCATTTTGATACGCGCGTAATTAAAATGAATATTTCGTTGACGTGTATAGTAGGATGAATTACGTTTCTATTCGCAAATTCGCTTTCAGATTTGTGAATGGGGAGATATTCCAAAGCTGAGTACTGCCGTTCACCACGTTGAACGATCTTCCCACCGCAATCCACGTCAGAGCGTGATCGTTGAATGCAATTATCGGTGCAAGTAAAATTGTCTAATATTCATGAAAGTTATAAAATCATCGGTACAGCCGAACACAGCGCTGTCCTCAATTGTTTTTTATATGACACACAGGACGTAGTTTTTGAAGGAAGCATTCACTAAAATAATTGACCTGGTAGTGCTCCGTGTCCTCAAAATGTTTGGACTAATCGCTTTTTATAATAAATTTTATGCTATCTTATTTGCTGTCAATATGTACATTAGGGTGGTCCCTAAATGTAGGAAGCATATTTTAACATCAGATTACTTAAGCCTCACACTCTATCGATGCTATCTACTATAGTCGAAGATATCACATATAAATTTTTTGGTACCGATCGGAGACCTTTAAATCGTGTCGCACAGGGTGCAAAATTCAGATTACTCTATAAAGTCGTCTTAACCAACTCCAATCGGGACCAAAATTTGTATGTGGTATCTTCGATTTTAGTAGTATCTATTTTGGGTATTAAATGAAAAAATAAATAAATTTTAATATTTCAGTCTCCATAAAAGGCATCTGGCCTTTGTTTGACCTCTGTGCGACACGCCTTAACCGTCTCCAATCAGGACCAAAATTTATGAGATATCTGTGACCGTAGTATTACCGATTGAAGGGGTGAGACTGAAAAAAAACAGTCGTTTGATTTTTTAAAAACCACCCTAATGTACATATTTGTGTAATTGTTTAGTCAGTCAAAATCTTTGTGTCTACTTAATCGCGTACAGCTAAGAAGCCGCAGTCCGCATTAAGAACTTGCAATAAGTTAGAGAATCTTTGCTCAACCGTTGCTGTCGTCTCAATGCCCGAGAATCTTTCGACACACCACGGAAGAATGTTTAATATTCCAGGCCTCATTCATTGGGCCTCGCGAGGTGGAGGAGATAAGCAAAACAATGTGAAAGGTCGGGTTTCGATGAATTCTATGTTTGAATGGGCTGTTATAGCAGTTTCTATATACATGCTATCAAATGTGACTGAATAAGGAGGGGTGTAATGAGTTTAATAAATTAGATGTTGTAAAGTTAGTGCAGATTTTCCAGCGCAAAATATAAGTCTAAGCAAGGAACCTTACATAAACCAAAAAGTTGAAATAAAGTATTACTGTTGTTTAAGATAAAAAAATTCCTTTTTCTTTTCCACTGGTGATATACAAATTTCAAGAATACTTCAATGTTGCAATTCAAAAGGTGTTGAGACCCACCAAAAGACGTAGGCGTTAAACGAGACTTGGGCAATATGAAGCTTTACGTCCCTACATAAGACGACAGGATTTATTCTGAAAACCTTGGATGAACCTTATACCTAATATATCATATGGAGTTTTTTTGTCTACAAAAATGTTATCTTTTCATTGCGATGTTCTTTGTATTCGTGCGAAGAGGAGAAGCCTACATTTTTTGATATAGAAAATAAAACGCCATTAATGTCATGAAATGCGCGCTTTTAAAAACACTTATGTCAAACTATTTGGTTATGCAAATACTAAAAACTAGTGACATGGGTTATAGATCACGAAAATTTCAAACAATTTCTTAATTGTCGCCCGTCGACTTTAGTGATGAACTTTTCAATACTTTGAATACAATGCTTTGAATTCAAATTGGAAGTGATTGAAATTCACTCGAAAGTGAATTGCAGAAATTGCTTTATTAATTTCCAAGACCTATGTAGATATTGGCGCGTTTGCATAAAACCTTGGCACATGCTTTTTCTTAAAATGCCAAATCTTTTACTCGATTTGTTCAAATAAATTTAAGTGAAAAGTATGCAATTTAAAGAAAAAGCAATTACTTAGTTTTTATTGAGTTACGAAGTCACTCATTTTTAAATTGTGCAGAACGTTTTAATTCCTCAGAACAATGCGGGTTTTGAGCCTAATGTTTTCAAGTTAAGCCCAGAAATAATGCCTGTTAAATTTTTGTATAATCTCAAAATTTTTCTGTATACTTTTGTTTGAAATTATACCATTTCTGTATATTTTTTCATTCTCTTGGTGGCAACACTATATAAGATAAGAAGTCAAGTTGGTCTTCCAAAGTTTTTAATCCAAGCCCCCAAAATTCGGCAGCAAGCATTGATATGCTGCCCAACTCACGGTTCTAGGGTTAACCGAGATTAATTTCTTGTAAACTTTTTCACGGTATAAAACAAAATAAATAAATAAACAAAACATAAAGAAAAGAATGTCCAGCAAAGAAATATGTAAGTATTTTAAAAGGAGACAAGTAATTTTTAAGCAAAAACCAAAACCGACTTCAGTTCTCTTATAAAAGTATAAAAGTTTTTTCGCTTAAATATATATACAATTGTTCATGATCCAATGATCGGATCAAAACCAGATTAGTATGGACTCACCTCTGAAGCACTACCTTTCCGATGCAAAAAGAATTATCGAAATCGGTTGACGTGGTCCAAAGTTAGTTATTAAAAAAAATATTCCGACGAACTGATAACCTTCTCCTTTTTAGAAGTCGGTTAAAAAGAGCCGATATGTTGTAAGCGAAGAGAAAGCTCAAATAGCCACGTTTGTCCACCGTTGTGCTAGAAGAATTGAAATAGTCTCCAGCGAAACTTTATTCGTTTTGTCCTACAGCCGCTTAACTTTTGTTCTGAGCCTTTACCGACCTGTATTTCTCTCTGAAGCTTATTGATGTAAAATCACTTGAAAGTGAAAGACTTATTCAGTCACTTAAGATTATATATGATCTGGTTAATGGATATATTGATTGCCCTGCTTTATTTAACCAGAGTGGTTTCATTGTTCAAATTACCTTTTCAATTAGCTTTTTATATGCATCCAGTTAAGGCAAATTACTTTACTCTAGCAACTATATATAGAGCCCTCACAGAGTTTAATAAAATCTCAAAGAATTTTAAATATTGAGTTTTCATTGCCGAGATTGTTGTTTAAATCTAATATTGAAACATTGCATAATTAATATGTTATTCTAACCTTTTATGTAATCTAGTCTGTAAGATTGAAATAAAATAATCACTTCGTTGAATTACACTATTTTAGGTGCTAACACATCTATACTAATTATATAAAGAGAAGTCCCTTTTTTTTGTAACAGTAAATAGCTTTCGGTAACCACCGTGTTTTTGGCTAAAAAAATTTACTTTTTTTCGGGTAGGTGGACCAGGGACCGGTCTATTCGAAAAAATCTAATTATGGTCCGATTTGCTTAAAATTTGGTACGTAAGTAGCTTTTTAGCATATATTAGCACATATGATCAATGTTTTCTGAGAATTGGACCAGGGACCGATCTATTCGAAAAAAATCTTATTATGGTCCGATTTGCTTAAAATTTGGTACGTTAGTAGCATATATTAGCATATATGATCCATTTTTTCCGAGAAGTGGACCAGGGACCGATCTATTCGAAAAAATCGTATTTACGGTCCGATTTGCTTAAAATTCGGTACGTAGGTAGCTTTTTTCCTGGATAAGCTTATAGATTCCTTTTTTCCAATTTTCATGCAATTTTGAATATAAATAGCTTTGAGCAACGACCATATCAAGGGGCGAAGATTTTTTTGCGCCAATCAGAAACCACGGATACTGTCAAAATATAATTATAATATATAATAAATCTCAACTGATATATATATTTAAAGCCGTTTTTTAGTTTTCGCAAGGCTCGAGAGCGGCTGAACCGATTTTTTTGAAACTGCCAACTGCCGCACGTGTCCCAAGGATGGTTTTAGGCTAAAAAAGAAATCTATATGTAAAGGGGGCGTGGCACTTCCCTTAAAAACCGAATTTCTCATGCTACATATCTCGGAAAGTGTGCATGGTAGAGTTCTGGAACTTGGTATGGAGATATGCGAAATCAATCGCATACCCTTGGAGAAAAATTTAAGCTATTGTAAAAAGGGGTGTGGCATCTCCCATACAAACCGAATTTTTCATATTGCATATCTCTGGAAATTTTTTGGTAGAGTCCTGGAACTTTGTATGGAGATGTACGAAATATATCGCATACTCTTGGAGAAAAATTATAACTATTGGAAAAGGGGGCGTGGCATCTTCCGTACAAACCAAATTTTTTATAATGCATATCTCTGGAAGTGTTCATGGTATAGTTCTGGAACTTGGTACGGA
>NW_016183604.1:0-5495 GCF_001687245.7 Rhagoletis zephyria | reverse complement strand
TGAAGCCTTCGGCATAGCCGAAGACAGCGCTGCTCTTACTTGTTTGTATACACTTGCGGTCAGCTGATTAAATCATGCGACATTGTTATTAGTTTTGGCTATTTTTCTTTTGTTTATTTAATTTTTATATATTTTTTTTTATAAAAGTCTAGCACTTTACCTAACCAGCGCCACACTGTGCTAAATCCACATTTGAAACTTCGTACAAAAATTATGAAAACTTAACAAACTTTAACATTTGTACCATGATAAAAATATAGTAAGGTAGAACCGCTGAGAGTTACTTTCAAAATTCTTGACGTTTCCAAACAATTTAATTTTTAAATTTACTCACAAACTCACACACACATTTTCATTTTCAATCTCAAGCAACAACAATTTCGTACAATTTCAATTTTTTATTTTCACTTTTATATGATTTTAAAATGTTGGCAAACTTCAAAAAAAAATCATGGCCGACAAATTGAGAGAACGGTTATACCTTGCTATGTTTTTATCATGATTTGTACGAAAAAGTTTTAAACTTTTTAGTTAGAATTTTTAGAAAAATTTTGGGCTTACAATTTCGTAGCACATTCGATTTTAGTAGGTTAAAATGCAATTTTTTTTTTGCTCCCATACTAACGAAATTGTGGAGCATATTTTATATGAAAGAAAATGCACAACACCGCCAGCAAAAAAAAAATTAAATATCAACGCGATTTTCTAGCGTCTCGAATTTTTCAGTTTAATCTACTAAAATTTAATTTTTAAAATTCAGATTTTACTTTGTTTGGAGCACCCTAGTGTGTACATGTTTGCTACTAAGTATTGTCCGTGTGACATTTACAGTTATGGCTTTCGTCATGTCATTGTGGCATACCTCCAGTTGATGATCTTCAGTCAATCCGCCACTTTATGTGCTCTCCTGACGTTGATCCCTCGTTTTTGTTTTTTTTTTACTGAGCAGACACTCTTAACAAAGAACTTAAAAAAAAAACAAGAAACTGTTGATAAGCCAAATTCAAAGCAAGTACCGAATATTGTGGATTCCTTGCACTTTTTTCTTTTGCAAATGCCGCGTCAATTTCTGTTGCTTAAAATTTTTCCGAATTTTTATTCATTTCTATGTAGTTTCTTCTCCTTGCCTTCATTTACATATCCAATTCTACTTCACGTCAACACTGCAACTGATGAGCTTTATTTGAGATTGGAATTTTGTTAGTCCGTTGGCTGGGTCGATGGCACGCTCAGCTGTTGGCTCGCCCATTGTTTTATTCTGTGCAAAGTGGTGTTGTTGGATTTCATTTTTGCTACACACTCTTATCCATTGCTCTGCTTTGTTTTTATTATCCCTTTTTTTGTTTTTGTTGCTGTTCTATTGAGTGACGTGTGCAGATTGTCTGCGTTGATTGAAAGGATACATTTATGGAGCTGCCAAAGCCGTTTAGTGCGCTCATCGTATCGCATCGCAACTCTATTAGAATATTTGTACCAAAAAAAAAAATTCCTTGAGAGCAGTAGTCTGGTATGCTTGTATGTTTATTGTATGTGCTACGTGCTACAGTAATTGGACAGCTATGCTGTTTTCAGCTTTCTAATTTACTGCATTAATTTTTTCGTTGTTGAGTTTAGCTGAAGTGAATGATGTGAATGTGTTTTTCTTATGCAGATTTTTAAGTAGATTTGTCTGCTACAAGAAAAATGCAATTTAAATTGTTACTTGCGTTTTGATTTTGAATTTGGAAGTGGCTTTCATTTTGAATTTACCTTCTACTACAGAGATACATCTAAGCTTTTCGGAATCAACCTACGCAAGCATAGCCAATGGAACAACGTCGCGAGCCTATTGGGATCTAGTATATCCCAAGATGGGATGCTAAGTTTTACAGTGTGAAATTGGTGCGGGTTTACTCGAATTTCCACCTGCTTCCATATAGTCGAAACACTGTGCGCCAGCAGCATCGTTATTTTTGCTGCGATTTACAGTGTCAGATGTTATTACGCTTTCCAACATCAGATTTAGAAAGTCGCCTGAGAGTGAATCGCTTTGTCTTTGTTGAAGGTCGTATTCGTTTTGCAGGGATGCCAAATTTGGACATGGCGTCCTGCTATCAAAATCAGCTTTAAAATCGACAAAAATATGGTGTGTGTCGATTTTCATATCTAGTGTCTTCTCCAGGATTTAACGTGCTGTGAAAATCTGCTAAATGTTAAACGTATCAGGTCTGAAGCCACATTGATAAAATCCAATCAACTGGTTCATGAACGGCTTCAGTCTTTCACACAGTGTCGTCGATAGGACCTTTTATACAATATTAAGAAGGCAAAATTCGCGATAATTTGCGCAAACGGTGGGATCTCCCTTCATGCGGATTATGCAAAGTAAACTGAGATTTCATTTTTCGAGCATATGTTCATCAGAGTAAGTTATGTTTATAAGTTGATACATGCGCAGCACCAACTCTTCGCAACCGGATTTGAACAGCTTAGCCGGTATGCCATCGGCTCCGGGGGCCTTTTTATTCTGCAACCGCCGTCCTTGTCCGAGTAGAGGGACGCGAGCTTCATCCCTTTACATCGGTTCGGGTTCGCCTTCATCAAACGTGCCACCTGTGTCGCCCCATTCAAAAACGTGCTGAGAAGTGTTCCCTCCATATATTAAATGTTCTATGAACATCTCTTACCAGATTTGCATTTTCAGCTTTGCAATAGATAGCTCCGCTCTTATAACCTTTTTTTTGCTACCTTATTTTCTGATAGAATTTCCGAGCCGCATTCCTGTCTGCCAGCATCTCAAATCCTACGCACTCACGGCTTTCTGTCTCTTTTTTCTTCTCTCGCAGCTTTGCCACGTCGAACTTTCGCCGCGTTGCCTGACGCACGTTTTTTTATTGCACAGAGGCGCAACAAGGTAGTGATCCAGTGTTCCGAGTCGATGTTGGCAGTTTCACTTAAAAAAAAGGTTTTCTAGCTAGGTGAAAGGGCGAGCAAGTTTCTTTTCAAGAGTTTTTCAATAGTTTATTAAATTAAATAACACATAAATGAATCCGAATTATAAGTGATACAATCTAAAGTGCATACATTTAAACTTACGCCAGGAAATAATAAAAAGATTAATGGAAATAAGATCGCCGCCCAAATGAGTGCGACTTGATGCTGTATATAAAACCCATCGCTATGTAAGCACGTAAATATAAATATACAACCATAAATACACTTACATACGTGTAATGATAAGACATCAAAATGTATTACGGAAATAAGTAGCCATCCGTTCTTACACATAAGCCCTAATCAATTTGTGTGTTATTATGTTTATACTAGGAAGGGTATTTCCGATGAGAAGCCAAATTGCTTACCCTTTCCTACACAAACAGATGCAGGCACTGCATGGGTGTGTGCACCCTAGCACCTAACACCCCTGAACCCAGACACTAATTTGCTGTTGCCTGTAATCTCCACATTTATCTACAAATAACTCAATGGGCTCAGATTGTTTAAAGCTCTGGCGAACAGCTATTTAACCGTTATAAAAACAAATGAGCAGCAAATAAGTGACACGTAGTAATATGCAAAATAAGCTTCACTTTCGAAATACATACATACATTCTTATCTAAATAAATACAAGCATAACAAACACATACACTTTGGTCAAACATACGTTCGTATGTGCGGACGTGCTGCTACGAGAAAGCACAGTTGTGAAAGAGATTTAAAAGGTACCCAAGATGGTGGCAGATTTTATTTTATTGAAAAAAAAAACACCATTCTCAGCAGCGATCAGAGAGTGGTGGGTGGTGGTAGTGCTGTTGTTTGGTGTGCATGGATGGACCCTCGTTAATTTTAACGACTTGCTCATGCTCGTTTGGGTGATAGGCAGCAGGTAGCAGCGAGGTGGTGTCCAAACCTCAACGGCATGGAGGCAAGGAAAGACCAGATGTTGTTTGTGATGATGGCAAAAAGGGGCTGCAAAGGTGAATACAACATATCACGTATACACTGTTGTAAATATTTAGTATATCTGTGCATCTTTTAAATACGTACGCATGTACTTATGTAAGATTTGATACTAAGTTTGAGGTTAGAATTTTGGTTGGTTTTTATTTATTTTTTCTTTGGTACGAGAAACGCATACTAATAGCTGGTATTGGTAATTTGAGAATGTGAGAAAGATTGGTAGTTAGTTTTTCGTGTTACATATTTTATTTTCTTGTGTATAGGGATTTTTAGCGTTGCTATCGAAATTGGTAGAACACCCAAAATACTCAATCTTTCATGTGTTCGAAAGCATTTTCAATAATCATCTAAACAAAAACCTAAATAAAAAAAGTAAGTGCGCCTGGGCCCCACTGCAGAAATGAGACTTACGTTCCATAACTAGCTTGTCCCATAATAAGAAAAAATACATACATATGTACATACATACATACATATACACACATATGTACATAAGCATTCCATTGGTTTAAAATATGAGTCAAATGCCAGGCTAGTTGAAATAAAGTTAAATCTTTCGATCGATTAATTTATCGATAGCAACTTTAATAAAAATGTCATTGACATAATCGATGAAAATATCTATAGAAAAATTGATAAAAATATCGATAGCATAATAAATAAATATATCGATACCAAAATCTATAAAAACATCTATACCAAAATCGATTATTATATCGATAACAATATTAATTATTATAACTATAACAAAATCTATAAGAAAATCGATTAATAGATCGAGAACAATATCTATATGTTCATAAATATATCAATAACGATATCAATAAACCTGTCCATGTGGGAGATTCTGTAACTAGTTAGCGACAATTTTCGAATCGCTATCGCAATTTTTGACGCAAAAACATTCATATCATATATCAATATCAATATTGGTAAAAATATCGAAACTTTCGAATCAGTCTCGAAAATCTCGAAACAGTCCCGAGAATTCAAAACAATCTTGAAAACCCTGACGCTATCTAAGGATTCACTTTCTTATAAGCAGATTAATCTGTCTCTTCAGCGTAAATATTAAAAAGAAACGAGCATAAGTTTTTGGGCTTGTCCTAGGTCTATAAATGGTTACAGGGAAATATGAAAACGCGATAAGTAAACCAAATCGAATTTACATACATAGTTTATTTTAAATACAAGAATACCAAAAATTGTTTCTTTATTTTCAGCTTTGAAACCGCCCCAAAAATATACCTGGTTCTACCTCAGCCTTCATAAAATCAAGCCAAAACCATTAGCAACGTACACACAGCCACAACCATACAAAAAAAGAACACCTCCTCCGCACTTGGTTTGTAAAATGCATAAACCCTGCAGCTACATACTATATATATATGTAGTACATATGTATATGTATGTACCTACATTTCCAAATTTAAAATATATGAACACATACTAGGTAAACACATAAATTAAAGGTACACTGATACACTTGCACATATTCATACATACATACATATCTAGACTTACATCCATGTACCAGCACATAAGCACCTGTGCG
>NW_016183603.1:0-5495 GCF_001687245.7 Rhagoletis zephyria | reverse complement strand
TGGTATGGGGGCGTTCGAAGTGGTCGCGGCGGTAGCAGTCGATAAAAACAAGGGCGAGAGCTCTCCCTGCGTCACAGCTAAATTTTGCATGTTGAAATTTAATATTTGTTCGCCTGGTAGTGCACTTTCTGCTGTAAAGGGCGTTTGCAAATTGCCAGCATGCACACCAGCAGCCGGGAGTACACTTTCCTCCATAACGGCACCAGCGAGATTCCGCAAGTCGGGCATATCGTGTTAGCAAATGGCCGTCGCGTATAAATGTCGGCAAAGTATTTTATAATGTTGGCGGGTGAGCAAATAAAACACGTATTTTGAGCCGTAGCACGTATATCGGCTTTATATTCGACAATTTCAATGCTTTGATACGTTTGTGCTAAAATCTAAGATTTTACATATAAGGAATCCATTTTTTAATACATGTCAATATGAATACTTACACCTGTGCTCCTTGTGGATGTTTCACGCCGCCAACGAAAAAAGGAAAGAAAAACTTAGCGCGATCAACTTGACAGAAAGAGCGCTCATGTCAGCGGCTGAGAGACATACATCCGCAAGGTTGCAATTTATGGTACAAATTTATTAAACTAGTAACTTAAGGCTGCACAGACTTATTGCGCGCCAACAAAGAATATACAACAAAAGTATGAGAGTCGTTAGAACTTGAAAAGATAGCGATGGCTGAAGTAAAAAGTGTTACACCATGTTAAAGTTTTGCCCGTCACTGTATGTCTGCTCATAGACTTCAAGCGAAGTATCGAGGCCAAATAGAAGTACATACATATGTACGTATGTTAAGCTAGCCAATATGCGTTTGTATATTTCGACGTTTCGTAAAGCGAACGGTTGAAGTCAAATCGAAGTGATTTTGTTTTTATTTTCTTCGCTGTTCTTGTCGCTTTGGCGGCCGTTCATATACATATGTGTGTGTATGTTCCTTGCAGTGAAACCCCAAACTAGTCAGGCAAAATACCAGTTTACAACTAGAATTTCCTGACTGAAACCGAACTAGTTCGAAAATGACCAGACTTGAACCAAATACAAAACGATTTATTCATGCCCTGTTTTATTTGACTTCGACAGTTTAATACAATAAAGTACACAAAATATTATAACTTTTATCTGGGTATATTGTAAACCATTAAAGCGAGTACGTATTCAATTATACAAGACCTGTTAAATAATGATTAATATTCATAATGATTATTTATTAAAGCATGTTCTTTTGGATAACCGTTTAATAATTAAATACCGATATTACTTAAAAAAATGTTAATTAATTAATTAATTTTAATTACATAATTATTTTGTTATTTTTGATCATTTTCAATTATTTTTGGCTTGTTTTAATAACACAATTATAATTATTTGATTAATTTTTATTATTAATCATCAAGGCAAACTTTAGACGATAATTAATCACATTTTAAACATTAACTATTACTTTTATAATATTTTAAAAAGAAAAGACTGAAATGTGCAAAGTTAATGAATTTAATTTATTTTAATGAAAACTTTTATTGTTATTTTAGTTCACTCAAAAATGAACTAAGGTATTCATTTTAATTTTAACTAAAATGTTTTCTTTTGCACATTCAATATTATTAAAATAGATAAAAATAAAGAATTTATTGTACCTGAAACCTTTTACTTTTAATAACACTTAATAAAAATGCATTAAAATTTATGTTCGAAAGTTTGAAATATTTATGTATTTATTTTTCCTTTTAATAAATATTCAAAATAAGCTGATAAAAGTTAGTAGTGCTGTTCAGGATCTTATGCATATGCTCTTGTATTTGCATAACCGTGGCATTTGTAAATTCATAACAATAATATCCACATGGTTACCATGGTAGCAAGCATAAACTTTGCAAATACGATTCCAACTGCAAATCCAACATCATTTCCAAAACATCCTGAACAGCCCAATTGTGTTTTGTGCTCGTTTATGGCTGGAATTCCCTAACTCTCCCAAAACGGGAGAAAAAATCAGAAGAAAAGCAGCGGCATCTATACAAAATCACAATCTTTCTCCATTGTTGGTAACAATAGATCGCATGACATCCTCTATAGCTACGGTCACCATCCGTCCTTTATTTTAAAGGACAGTCCTTTATTTTAACCCCCTGTCCTTTATAATTTTTTTCTAAATAAGGGCGCCATTTGTCCTTTATTTCTTAAACTGTCCTTTAAATTAGCTTTGGATTTTGCAGAGGTCAATTTTTAAACATAGAATATGAAAAAATAAAATTGTCCATAATAAGACAGAATGAAAACCTTCGTCAGTTTGCTTGGCACCCCACTTAAGGGTCACGAATCCTTGATAATACTGATAAGTGGAAATTAATGTAATTGAAAAAAAATTAACTAATATTAAAACATTTTCCCAGAAAAATTAATATACTTTGAGTAAAATTCATTGTTGACAAAAGCACAAGGAGTGTTGTGCCCAGGATCATGTTGCACGCTAAGTTTTCAGATCCATTGAAAAATAACAGTAAACCTCCGCTCAAATATGAGAAACGCATTGTGGCAGCAAAGGATGGCGAAGTCCTTGATAAGGATTTGGTTTCATTTTTCGGAATCGGTTAAAATCCGGTTACAGCGCCTTTCGAGAAGAGGAACTTGCACAATAATATAATTAACTGGCAAATATTTGATCTAAATTACTATCATACAAGTTGTATATTTGTATTCTAAAATCATTGGGAAAAATGTCCTTTATTTTACGTTCGTTAATATGATCACCGTATCTATAGCATTAGTACCTGATAAAAAGGTAATGGTAAAGCGTGACCATTTTCCTCTGATCTCTGCGTGTGCGATAACGATTTACAAGTCCCAAGGAGGTAATGTGGGATCGTATACACTCAACTGCTCCTTTACGTCGCATTATCATGAGTGACATCGATTAGAGGGTTACATCTCGCTTAAAAAAAATTTAAAAATTTATCATGGTCGGAGAGCAACAGTATACACAACTGAGTTGCAAGCTGAATTTCAAAGGCTGCATCTTGCATCGACTTGAAACAATTGAAATAGGATTACATATATGATTTTAGCATCATCGTCGAATTTTCTAATTCTTTCAGAGACGTGGTTGGATAATGAGAACACTTTAGAGTTGTAATCTACCATAACGCACATGACGCAGCCCGTATTGTTACTCCACAAATAGAACTAATGCACAGCAACTGGAATCAACGTCTGTTCAAATTTCTAAGGTGGGAGAAATATGTGCTTGTGAAAACAGATTGGACCATGAGAGAACAGTTCTATTTTTATGGAATTCATATTTCTTCCAGTCAACCATTAAAAAAAATTACTGGATTCCTGCACGAGAGTTTAATAAAATACACACCAAAAGTATCGGGGGTCCTTAAAAAGACTACAATACAATTCCGATGATTTCAAGTGGGAATTTTAATGTGAATTATGCGTTGGATTCAGCACTCCCTTCGATTGAGTTCCTCGGCATCAAATTGAATTTAAAAATGTCCGGCAGTCACACCGAATCGACAACACGATCAAACACAATTATTGATAATGTATTTCAAAGATATATTAATTACATCTCAACTAAAGCATTCTTTCACATTTTAGTTACCATAAGCCATTCGTCTCTTTTGTAGACATTTGAACATGAGTCTATTAAAATTAGAAATTACCAAGTAAGAAAGTCTAAGTTCGGGCGGAGCCGAACATTAAATACCCGGCGCAAGTATTAAATATAGGATTTTAAACTTTCCGAAAGCTACCGCTACATGGTAAGCCAGGGTGTATCTATTTTGAGTTTCAAGCATTTCTGAAATTTGCCGTTATATGAAAAGCGGCCTAAATTTTAGTCCGATTTCAATAATTTTCAAAGTTTTGCTTTTATGTGGCAAGCACAATAAGCACTATACCCAGCTTGGCACAAATTGGTAGAACGGTTACCGAGATACATATATGTGATCATAAGTGGGCGGTGCCACGCCCATTTTCCAAAATTTTATCATAAACGTATTTCTTGGTAAAGAATTGTTGCAAGCTTTAATTTAAATAAATTAGCTTTAATATTTACTGATTTATCGAAGATTTCGTATTTCTCCAAATTCGTTATTTGGGATGTGGGCGTGATTATTGTCCTATTTTAAAAATTTTCGGCCATTTGGTATGCTGTAGCAAGGCTAACAACTGTACCAAAATTGGTGCAGCGGTTACCGAGAGATACATACATACACATATAACCATAAGTAAGCGTGGCTACGCCTATTTTCCAAAAATTTACAATTAGGTTATTCACACTTGCCTGGTTATTAGGTTATGTGGTTATGTGGTCATATTTTTTATTCAGTTCACAACAATAAAATACTCTACACAATAATTATTTTTAATCAGATAACCTGATAACCAGGCAAGTGGGAACAACCTCAATATTCTTATTTTTCGTCTAAAAGTTATTGTAAATAGCAATTTTGAGTGAATAATCTTCATTAGTTACTAAAATATCGGAGTTTTGGTATTTCTAAAAATTACCGTTTTATGGGCGGTAGGCGTGGTTATTGTCCGATTTTGTCCATTTCCATACCATCCGTAATACGCCCGAAAGAAGTGCACGTACAAAGTTTTGTTAAGATATCTCAATTTTTACTCGAGTTATCGTGTGCACAGACGGACGGACGGACGGACGGACAGACAGTCACCGCTTAATCGATTTCTCTTTTCATTCTGATCATTTATGTATACATTTGTCTATATCTATCTCGATTCGTTTTGTCTGTTACAAATAACCGTTATGTGAACAAGGTTATAATACCATTGTGTACAAGTGCGCTCGGGTATAAAAATTTAAAACGAAAAATTATAAGAACTGATCAATTTCGTACCAATATTACAATAAACAAACGCAATCGTCTCATTCTCTCGTGATTTTATGAAGGTTTCACTTCTACCGGGTGTGCACTACACACATATGTTTTTTTATACCCAAGCGCACTTGTGCGCAAGCCTATTATAACTTTGTTTACATAACGGTTGTTTGTAACAGGCAAAATGAATCGAGATAGATATAGGGAAATGTATACATAAATAATCAGAATGAAAAGAGAAATCGATTAAGCGGTGACTGTCTGTCCGTCCGTCCGTCCGTCCGTCTGTGCACACGATAACTCGNTCAGAATGAAAAGAGAAATCGATTAAGCGGTGACTGTCTGTCCGTCCGTCCTTCCGTCCGTCCGCCGGTGCACACGATAACCCGAGTAAAAATTGAGATATCTTAACGAAACGTGGTACGTGCAGTTCTTTCGGGCGTAGGACGGGTGGTATTGGAAATGGGCAAAATCGGACAATAACCACGCCTACCTCCCATATAACGGTAATTTTCAGAAATACGAAAACTGCGATATTTTAGTAACTACTAAAGATTATGCACTCAAAATTGATATTTACAATATATTATGGTTTATTCCTAATAAACAATCGTGGTACAAAGCTCAATAAAAAATATTAAATAT
>NW_016183602.1:0-5496 GCF_001687245.7 Rhagoletis zephyria | reverse complement strand
TTGTACCTACAAAGAACGGGATTTAGATCAAGACGGTTGGGCTTTTAAAACCTGGCGCCGAAGAGCTGATGGAACGCATATATCAGTTTGGTGTCAGAAGAAGAAACATTCAGCTTAGAATTCGCAATACGAGTAAATGCTGCTGTACTTTTGCTCAAGTTTTCAAACACTTTGAAAAGTGATTCTGTAGGCTAATGGGAAAATTTTGTCCTGCAAGGTCATATACAGTGGCGGATTTGAATATTTGTCACTCCTAGGCAATTCAGAATTCGCCGCCCTTTTTCCGATAAGAAAAATATTTTGAGGTAAAAGTACCAGTTTTGGAACGATTAAATAGTAATAGTAAATAGTAATATTCAAATTTATGTTATTTAGTATACTTTTATTACAATTTAAGATGAAAAAAATGGTATTTGCCTTAAAGAAAGCCATCATCAACAAAGTTATAATCTCAAAAATACTACATTAGTATTTTTAAATATAATCATTTAAATAACATCAAAAATTCTTAACAGTGTTGTCTAATTTTCTGCTTGTGAAATTGAATCTCATATTTATGTCTTAAAATGTACAACCACAAATTCTACTTTGAGTGCAGCTAAAAAAAAAAAATTTTCAACTAAAATTTTGCCGCCCCTAAATTTTGCCGCCCTAAGCACCTGCCTATGTTGCCTTTACGGTAAATTCACTTCTGGTCATATATCTAAACCCAATCTATACCCTCTAAATAAATGTCAAGCATTATTACTTCAGTTTGAGTCGATTTTTAAACAAATCCGGCAATACGATCCTATCTGAGAGATTTTTCCAAAAAACCACCGTTAAAGTAGCACAAGAAATAAATGAACCAAAAACGAACTTAACTTAACTCTATTCTCCTCCTCTCAGCAATTGGTTTCTTTCTCCATCGTCATTATTATTTTCACTCAAATCCCTTTTCCACCGATTTTTTTTGTTGGCAAAACGTCAACAGCTGTTAGCAAATGAATCAAAAGCAACAGCTCTGCGTACCTCAAGTCTTTCAATGTAAATGTGATTTTTGTTGTTTTTGTACGACGACAGGGATTAACAAGATTATTATTATTGTAATAATTTTCTTTATACATACTACTTAATCCTCTTCTGCTTGGCAGCATAGTATTTATTTGTTTACCATGCATTTTCTGTTGTCTCCACTTCTGCTTTCTTCCTTTGCTGATTTGGTGCTGCTCTGGTTTGTCATTGCCTGCCATAGCGCAGCACAGTTGGTTAATAGGATTTTCGTTTACATAGAAAATTGTGCGTAAAATTTGAAACCGGGCTCAATTTGTTTGCGCATTGTTTGCTGAAATCCATTCAGTATGAGATATGTTCCCTTTCTAATTGAAAAGAAATTGAATTAAATGCAGTTAAGTGTGTTTTGGCATTTGGCCTGTGAATAGAGTGCATCCATATCCGGTTTGGTTGTTTCTATTCCATTTTCAAGTATATTGTTGACTTTAGGTGTTCAGCTGCTTTACGAAAATTTAAGATTCTTTTTAAGGTTGTGAGGACTTAATGCGTTTTCGAAGTAAAAGGAAGCAGGGACATATGCGAACAATATTTTTCAGCATCCAATTGACAAAAAGAAGTTTGAGGAAAACTGCAAGTGATTCTTCTTTTTCTCTGCATACTTTTTTGGTTAAATTGATATTTAAGCTCTTTCCTGAAAATTTCTTTTGGGTATGAAATCTTAGATAAAATACCACTGCGCAGTCTTGACTGACATTTAATATTTGCAATGCATATTTATCATCATAATCCTCACAAATGAACTGGCAATACTGGCCCTTGAAACCGCGCCAGCATTTCATTTTTAATAGAAGCCGGTTTTAGAGACTTGGAATATTTTAGCTGAAGTGATATTACTCATCGAGAACTGTTCTCCTTTAAAACGCCTAATCTACTATTTTTTCGTATGTAACATAATATCCTGTTTTTTGATATTTACTATAAACTTGAAGCATCCTAAATGTGAAAGTAGTACGAGACCGAATAGCGACGCATCATTTATCGACAAACAAAGCGGCAATCTACAGTTTGGGTTCTTTAAAGTGAACTAAATCCCACAAAAATTGTCCGCGGGCAGAATATTTGCACAGAACGTCACACATCAAATTAAACAGAACCATTTATAAGCACTAGAAACGTGAAATTGATGGGGCATCCGCCCTACAGCCCGACTTGGCACCCTGTGCCTTATTCTTCTTCCCACATAACAAGAAAACTGCCCACTGAGAGTTTTAGTATATCTGAATCAGTGCGCTCAGGCCCCCAGAATGGCTTTTCGGAATTATAAAGTTCAGAATTAAAACACTGCGTCGATTTTCGGGTGCGTGGATATAGGTGAGTTACGTGAGCCAGGTAGCCGGTTGCCTGTTTTAATAATAAATAGTACGGATACCTTTCTCCAGGTACACAGCGTAGATTCTCAAGTATAAGTAGCCCTGAATAGACATAACCGGGGATCGATGGTATCAGCCCTCGCCTACAACTTTTAATGGCTCAAAGGATTCTACTTTTCCTTGTCCCTGTCAAAGATGGAATCAGATCTTATATGGCTTTTCACTCGTTAAAGCCTATATTCCGGGGAGGCAACCGAAACCCGAACTTGGTTCTACGAAGATACTGCAAGGTGTACTTGAAGCAAATATTAAAAAATATGAGGGAATGAAAGCTAATGAAAAAATTACTTAATACTTTAACGCCTTATTAAATATTAAGAAGTTATCAAATTTTCAGCAATGATAGATTGTTGGATTATACAACATTTATTAAATCCTCATTATTCTCACCAATTTACTGATGTCAATACGTAACACAAAATTTGGAAATTCCTGCTTAATTGGCTGAAATTTGAATTATTGCGCTTTTCGTGGTGTCAAGACAGTAATTATATTAACATTCGTAGATTATTAGTAAATTACTATTAACTATGCANACACAAAATTTGGAAATTCCTGCTTAATTGGCTGAAATTTGAATTATTGCGCTTTTGGTGGTGTCAAGACAGTAATTATATTAACATTCGTAGATTATTAGTAAATTACTATTAACTATGCATGTTTGTATCCTTGTGAAAACCCTGCAGGAAAGATGAGATCAATTGTCTACAAATTGCAACCATAACGTTAGTTTTTTGTGTTACTAGACGGAAACTTGCCTTAAAACTGAAAGCATTGTAATGCTAGCTAGGTGATTTATAGTAAAAAATGGGCCAAGTAAAGTGCTGGGTAGGGGAATTTAATTTTTTAGAGATTCGAATGTATTGCACATTTCAGCATTTATTTGGTTGTTTGTTTTTTTTGCTATGTAAAAGGGTCGGATTTCCGCGCCTTTGATTTTAAGGACATGGTGAAAGGAACAGCTGGTCGCATAGGCCTTTGCCTGTGTTTCGTAGAGTTGGTACTATGAGTTTAACTAGATTCCTACAGGGTATGCACTACATATGTAGCACACTTGTGTAGATGTGTTTATGTACGTATGTATATGTAAGAACCGGAACTGGGAAAAGCCAGCCGAAAATAGCAGAATGGGTGTAAACGATTGATTCTTGGGAAGTTCAAACGCACTTATGTATGTAGTAATTTACTAATAGCTAAGTAAGTATGCAATAGATGTATGTATGTATGCAAGTATGTACACACATATGTAATTAGTCATTGTTATGTATGTAAAGTATTCGGTTAGTATAGGTAAATAGTGTTGTTGACATGTAAGATATATTTACTACGTACAAACGTCCTTGCATCAATTTTGCTTGTGTTTGTAAGTGTATGTACATACATATGTATGTACGTATGCTGTTGGTTATGTCTAATGCAATTAATTAAATGCTAATCAAGCGTTGCAAACATAACGTATTGCAATTACTTAAGCCGATTACCCAAAGTGCTAACAAAGTCATATCATATATTCGTACCTACACCCGTCTTAAGACCTTCCCAGTTAGAGATTTACCAACCAAAGACTAGAAGATTAAAAATATGAATAATGTATGCCAAGGAGCCTATGCTATATAATACAATACTTTAGTAAGTAGGTGAAAGGGGAATATGTTCTAAAAGTAATTGAAGTTGGTTCTATTCAAAGGCATTCTATCTACACAACAAATATTACTAGTCAGTTTTTTTCCAGCAGGGGGAAAAATATGCGTTTAAGTATATGCATATGTATGGATGTATATTTAAATACATGCTAGTCAAATGTGGAACAGTGTCCAGCATTCTTTCGCAAAGTCTACTCAACATACCGTTTGTAATCGCCAGTTGGATACCCGTAGATATACTGGCGAGACAATCGACGCTTCTGGCATCCGCTCTGCGTGCTGTAACTCAAATAGACCCAAGTCAAGCTAGGTAAAGCAGCATTATTCAGTGACAAATCAAGTGGAATAGTACGAATAAGTGTCGTTGGATCAATCGCTGCATAGCAAGTCTGGTATTCTGGATTAATAGAACGCATGGCGAAGTAGATTTGTATCTGAGTAATTTCTTGAGTGAAAATGGCTGTGGAAAGGCATACCATCTGCGATTCAATCGGCAGATGGACCAGTTGAGTTTAGCCGTTGGATTGGTGGTTACGCCAGTATGATGAATGCACACCAACCAGTGATAAAAGCAACGCGAAATGTAGCCGTGGATTGAAACTAAATCATGAAATTCACCAACCAAAGCGTAGGCACGGACTGTAACCTAGGCCGATCCAACCGCCAAGGCAGTGCGGTCTCGAAACTTGTGCACTCGAAGAATAGGTGCGGATTGGAGCCTAAGTCATTCCAGCCAGCAAGAAAGTGCGGCTTTGAAAGTCGTATACACGACGCGTAGGCGCTGATTGGAACCTAGGCCATTTTTTTCTAACACTGGTCGGCCCGCGGCAGGCAATGATAAAGCTGTGTGTGTGTTTCTGCCACAAAAAGGCCACTCATAAAAGCCATTTGCCTTTCGGAGGCGGCAGAATACTGTATGTACCTCCATTTCTGTACCAACATCAAGATGCACACCACAGGCGAAGCTCGTCCAAAAACTTATATTAATATTAAATCATTATTAATAAGAAGAAGTTTCACTTCAGACCGCATGGGATCTACTCACAACTTTTTTTTTTTAATAAAACGTTTTCGTACGAAATAGGTTTAGTGCAACTTTGAGCCAATTTCACTTTTTTTCTATTTATAAACATATGTCAGTAATCGCACTACTTTAACACTAAGTATTTTGAATAACTGTACAATTTGTCTACTAATCTAAATCTATTGCCCCACTTATACAGATTATGCTGCGACACATGTCAATCCACACCCCACTCATTGCATTACCATACAACTCATAATCCGCTTTATTGTTATTATTATTGTTAATAAACTCGCATACACCAAAAAAAAAATGTTCTGTTGTGACAAAAGCAAGCGATTCAAGTGAACGATGTAAACGAAAACGAAGAAGACACCCAAGAGACAGCAATAAAAATAAATTTACT
>NW_016183601.1:0-5496 GCF_001687245.7 Rhagoletis zephyria | reverse complement strand
TTATCACTGGTATGTAATGGGCAAACATATGTATGTACATACTTATATAAAAAAAAAATTATGTACATATGTATGTATGTTAGGGTGGGTCAATATTTTTTTACTATGTGCGTACAGCACAAAAAGATGCCTCGTGTGATTCTAAGTTAATTTGCCGAAGAAACCATAGGTCTAAAATCAATTTGGGTTATGCCAAATTGCAAAATAAGTTTCGAAGAAAATCTGAAATCACTGATGCGTCCTCTAGTGGAAGGTTTAAGAAAAAGATAAGTGCAGAAACGGATTCCTCATAGCAAAAAACGCTTTATAGCAGTTTTTTTTTTGTAATTTAGCGCTTCTTTACCTCACAGCAGAAAAATGCTAAGAAACCTATTTTCGAGATTTAGCAAACTGCGAATAAATTTTAGATCTGTGGTTTCTTCGGTAAATTTGCTTATAATTACACGTAGCATCCTCATGTGCTTTAAGCGCAGAGTCGAAAAAATATCCCATACAAATTGACCAGCCCTAATGTATATATGTTTACTGGTACTGATAAAAATACTTTGTTGGCTTTCAGTAACAGCAATTAAAACTCATTCCCTCATACAACAAACACTTTTCTTTGCAGTGTTTTTATTGGATTTTATTGCAAATTCTTTGTCACTTTCGCTTTGTTTTCCAATTATCGGAACTCATACAAAATTTTAAGTTGCAGAAAGTTTTATTAAAAAGCCAAGGTTTATGAACTATGAGTATCAGTTGGAAAATTGCCATAATTCGTAAATTTAAATCCATAATTCTTAATTGATAAGTCAAAATTGATAATATACACCTCACAACCCAATGTCAGAATTCTCAATTTATAATTCATCATTTTTAATCAAAAAAATCGTTATTCACAATTCATAGGTCATCTGCCTTAATTATAAGCTCATAATTCATAATTCACAATTCAAAATTTGCAATTTACAATTCCTAAATAATAGTTCGCAATTCTTGCTTCTTAACCCATCATTTATAAATAGTAGAAAATTCATAACTTTTAATATATGATTTATAATTCATAATTAATAATTTATGAGTCATATTTCGTAATACATAATAACTCATACCACATAACTCAATGTTTATGATTAAAAGTTTCGCGATTATTAATTTTTGGTTTTTTTACTCATGAGTCTTAATAGATAATTTTATGCATGATTCAAAAACTAAAAATTCTTAATTCTTAATTCTTAATCCATAATTCACAATTTATAATTCATAATTCATGAGTTATCATTTACAATTAAACACTTCAATTAAACAATCCGTAACTCATACATACTTCATAACTCATAATTCGTAATCCAAAGTCATAATTGAATTATAAATAAATAAATAGTTTATAATTTTTAATTCCATGATATACACGATTCATAATTTAAAATTGATTGTTTAATAATAAAAACAAGTTTTATAATTCGTTAATAAGTCATAACTCCTAGACTATAATTCATTTTAAACCACTAATAATTTTATAATTCTTAATTCATAGTTCATAGCACACAACTCATCACTAATCCCTAATAGTTTATTAACCCTGATTTGATATACATAGTTTATAATTTATAATACACACTTTATAATTCATAACTCATAATACATGACTTATAATTCGTAATTTAAAGTTAATGCTACATAGCTCCTAATTCATAATTCTTAAACCATAATTCATAGTTCATACTTTGTAATCCCTAATTAACAGTTTATCATTGCTTATTCAGAATTTCTACATCATAATTTATAATTAATAATTCGTAGTTCAGAATTCATAATTCTGAATTTGTAATTTATAGTTCATAATTTATAACGAATAATTCGTTATTCACAACTCATACTCCTTAGATCATAATTCGTGATTTATGATTTATAACACACAATTCGTAATTCACAATTTAAAATTCTTGTTTCATAAGAATTCATTATTAATAACTAATAATTCAGAATTCTTAATTCCTAGTCCATAGTTCATAATTCCTAAACCACAAATCACCTATATCTCTAATACGGGAAAGGATTCTTTGTTCACGTCATCACATTTGTTCACGTTTTACATTTTCGAAAAGGGTTGCCACCCTTTAAAAAACTCAGTTCAAGTTATAAAAAAAAGCAACTACTGGAATATGATTATTATTCGAAATGGGTCTAAAAAATCTTAATTTCTTAACTAAATGCAAGAGGGTTGCCACCGGTTTAAAAACCAATTTCAATTTGAATTAAGGTGGTTGAAAAATATATCACCCTATGGGCGCCAGACGAAACAGTTTTAAGTTTAAAATATTTTGAAGAGGGTTGCTATCTTCTTTAAGAGTCGAATTACTTTAAATTGTGTAGACACAAGTTATATGAAATAATAACATATGGGTGTCAAACAAATGAGTGGTAAGAAATCTTTAGTTTGAACAGATACAATTTTCTAAAATGATTGAGAAGGGTTGTCCACTGTTGCAAAAGTTTAATTCAAATTGTTTCATAAGTAAAATTAATTATTAAAAGTTTGGTATCAAGCAAAATGTGATTGAAAGGGGGTTTATTTCTGTACTCTATTTGGGAGAGTTGCCATGTGTTTCAAAAATCAAATCCAATTTAATTCATCAGTTAATTGAAATATGTATCACAATATCAAACGAAAGAGATTTAAGACGATTTCAGTTTGAAAATACTTTTAAATATGATTGCCACCTGTTCGAAAAATGGAATTTATTTACAACTCATACACAAGTTAAATGAAATTTTAAAATATGGTGTCATGCGTAAGAATTTTAAAAAAACTTTAGTTTAAAAATATATTTGTTTGGGGTTGCCATCTATTCGAAAATTTATATCTATCAACATATATTTGTTTGAATGCAATACTCACAAGGCATTTTTGTGAAGGTCATCAGATATGCACCGTTACTTCGAAGTTAGTGCTTTTCTTAGCGACTCCATGCGGAACCCCCCTTCACTTAGAAACGGCGGAACGGATTTAGACGCAACATTAAGGAGTATTTTTTAGGTTTCTGAATAGAGCTGCCGCATGTTTGAAATGTCAAATTCAATGCTGGCGTTGTACATTAGTAATTCTTTAATCATATTTGCAAAATCACAATACTTAATTCAATTAATTTACTCACTTTACATTTATAATCTCACTCAAAGTCAGCAGTGGAAAAAATTGCATGCGATTTTCCCTATATAATAACACTCCCCTATATGAAAACCATCAACTCTCATGCTACCATCGACTGAGCATAACCAATTGGAAGAGCATAAACCGCATCGAATGCGTTCCACCACCGGGCAATATGTAAGACCGCCATATGCCACCTACCGACAGCATAGCCGACTCTCCCCCACGAGGTAGCAAGAAACCGCCACTGTCAGATGCTTTTGCAAGCCAACAAACAGGCGTAACTCGCAGATGCTCAGATACTCCAATTCAATACAATCCAAATCCAATTCGATACAACCCAATAGAATGCTAAATGGATATGCTCACCTACCGACAGCAGAGCATGAAGCTCGCTCGCAATAAAGAGGTTTGTTTTAGTTGAGGGGGGTGGTGGCGTCTGGTGGCACTTTAGCTTTGCTAGTTGACTGCCTGTCTGGCCGGTGGTCGTGTGCGGAACTTGCTATGATGTCGTTGTTTGGGCTTGTGCGCTCAGTTGTCTTTTAGATTCCACACGGTGCGGTTGTACGAAGCGGATGGTTATGCGTGTACCAAATTTTGAAAAATTCTTAACACAGCGGTCTGAAACAGAGCAAAAAAATACATAGTACATGAATAAATAGAAGAACCTGAAAAGATATAAAATACTTTACGCTTGTAAAATCACAAGGTGTTTGTGCATTATTATTGTTGCTTGCCTGTTAAGTTGAGAATTTACAACAATAGCTAAATTGAGTAGTAAAGTGGGCGAATGTCTCGAGCGGTAGAGGATAAACAATTGTCAAAGTGGCAACGATACCAAAAGTAAATAAACAACTACAACAATAGCAACAATACATGCATACATACATAGGTAAACAAACAAAAGCAGTTAATATACAAAAAAAAAAAAACAGCAACAAAACAAAAGTGAGCCAGAAGGCAGACGAGACCGAAGAATCGAAGCGTAGCGCATCGAAACGGAGCGAATCGTGGCTGAAGCTGAGCGAGCAAGTGCTTCAAAACACAGTAAAATTGCGAACGAAAAAAAAAAATTTTTCAAACTAATTTTTTTTTTAAGTTTGTAGCGCGGTCTACACATTGCGCAACGGAAACGGACATTGCGTGTTATTTTCTATTGAAAACCGTAAAAAAAAAACAGAAGTAATAGGTATACGTCGGCCGCGTGTGTGTTTTGATTGCAATAAACAACTTGAAAATCCAAATTTGTTGAAAATTTTGCTGTAAATTAGCAAAGGTTGTGTACCAGCAAAAAAAAACAGTGATAAAGTAAACTGCGAGACGCTAAAATTTGTTGTTGTTGCTTTTCTATCTCTTCAAGTGCAGTCTGCGTCTTCTTTTCAGCCGTCACAACAACAAAGTGTTTTGTGTAATGTGAGTGTGTGCCGAAAAAAGCTGAACCGAAATTAAGTAATAAAGCGAGAGGCAATAAAAGGCAAACAGCAGTGAATAATTAAAGAAAAATATTAAAAAAAAAGAACAAGTATAACAATAACAAAGTGTTCAAAATTGGCTGCTTAGCTGAGTATGTGTACGCAGCAATTGCGTAAAATTTTAATTTTTTTCTATTTCGCTTTGCGGAAATTTTTTGACTTTGCCGGTACTTGCTGTTTTAAGTTTTTTCTTTGTTTAGCCTAGTTGCGAAAAAAAGTAATGTAAATTTTGTTTTTGTTGATTTTTTGTTTGTTATTACTTTAAATTAATTGGTGCAAATGATAATTCGACGTTTACAGTTAGCATTAATTTTTTAATCTTTAATTTTTTAAGCTCTTTAGCGGAGTTCGTTTAAGCTAAAAGGCATTTTTATGACAAAAATTAATTATGACCAAACAAGTAGATTACTTAAAAATAAAATTATTTTTTATTGATTGGCACATGATTTCCCCAAATAAAAATCTTAACCCTTTACGACCGATTGGTCACTTTTTAATTTGTGGTTTTACTGGAAAAGTGTGAAAGTATTTTTTTTCTAAGTTTTTTGTATTAAAGAAAAAATGGCACGCAGTTATTTATACAGTGGCTGTTTTTAAAAAATATTTCTAAGTCATATTAATTTCAATTGAAAACCAGAAAGTCTGAATTTCCTAATTGGTCTGCTGAAAATTTAAAAGGGGCAGCCCAAAATTGTAAACCGTCTTTTGTTTTCTCTCTGTGTTGAGTTCTTCCTCCAAATGGTAAATGGTTCACTACTGGCAGTATGAAGAATACCTACACAAAAAGCCATTTGCGCAAGAAATCGCCAATAATGGCAACATGAAGTTGACGAATTATACTCAAAATTTTTCATTTCACACGTTGGTGCAACGAGTAGAAAAATTCCG
>NW_016183600.1:0-5496 GCF_001687245.7 Rhagoletis zephyria | reverse complement strand
GATGAAGATGAAGATGAAGATGAAGATGAAGGTGAAGATGAAGATGAAATTATATATAAATATCAGAAAATAAGTACATGTGTATGTATATCCCACATTTCTTTCTTTCANGAAGATGAAGATGAAGATGAAGATGAAGATGAAGGTGAAGATGAAGATGAAATTATATATAAATATCAGAAAATAAGTACATGTGTATGTATATCCCACATTTCTTTCTTTCAGGAATTTCCTCTATTAAGTTTCACTTCTTCCGCGCGTAGGGACTACACGCACTGAGTTTTTTTTGCCTTTTTTTAAGATATTTGCCTATTTTTGCCTTTTCTACCTTTAAAAAAGTGATTATAGCATTTACAATTTTTTTTTAAAGCGCAGAGACCTCTTGCCAAATTTTTGTTGGAAAAATTCAAAGCCGTTTTCTCGGCTAACGAAGGCTTGGGACAATAAGGGGTGTGGATAAAATTGTAAAGGGCGAGGAAAACGCCCTTATTCCTTATATTTAAATTGGGCGCCGTTTGTATCAACTTACGCCGAGCCCACATTTAGTACATTCAAGGCTTTTTTTTCGCGAAAATCGAATGAAAATGCTGCCAGAAAACGTCAAAATGCATCTTGTGGTTCAATGTTACTACAACTATACAGATTAAAGTTTTATGAGTTAGAAACTCGAAAGGATAAAATAGTCAAAGATTAAAAGTACAAATTTTTGATAATATGAAACTAATTCATAGTTTTTCTCTTTTTACTTGTCATATAAACATTTCTAAAATAAAATTATTTTTTGATTGTTCTTCGTATTTTCTGTCTTTTTTTAGTGCCTTATTTTGCTTTTTTTGCAATACCTAGTGCCTTTTCCTACCTTTTTCGCTATTTTATTTTGCCTTTTCCGGCCTATTTCGTTACTTTATTTTGCCTTTTTTATAGGTTTTTAGGTCCTAAAAATCCGTTCCCTGGTTATTAGTATTTGAAGAGTCTGAATATAAGTAATTATTTGGCGCCAGCAAATTTAGGAATTTAAAGCGGCCTGAATAACTTTGGTGCTGGAGCATTTGCGTTCATTCAAAATGCATAACCTAATCAGAATAAAGCCTAAGTATACTACAGAATCTTTCTCTCGAATAGTCTGATCCATGTACCATGACGTTTTTGGATTTTTGACGGCGATTGATTACTCACTGCAATGTAGCAGTCGCTGACAGTAATGATTCTTCGTTGAACGTCAAGGCTAGCGGTCTTATCAGCTAGCGAAAACCGTTATTCCAAAAAACTTTATTACGGATGTTGTTCGCATTTTGCAGCTTAGAAAAAGAAGCTAACGAGGTTGGTCTGGCGGTGAACGACACATAAAAAGTCTTCGCGCATTGAAGTAGTGAAGGACTTAGTTTAGTGAGGATCCAGCATAAACACCACCAATAATGTCAGTCTGGCGAAGAATAACTCTTGCCAACAGGTGCTACTTTGGGCTCAGTAGACAATTGAAAAGCAGAGCCCTCTTTCGACGAACAAAAATCACGTTCTACAAATATCTCATCATGCCCGTCCTTTTAAATGGCGCAGAAACATGGACAACATCTTACATAGATGGCAAGGCTTTGGTGGCTTTCAAGAGAATTATTCGTCGCAAGATCTATGACCCCGTTTGCGTGGGCGACGAGTACCGCAGAAGATGGAATAACGAACTGTACGAGCTTTTTAACGACATGGACATAGTTAAGCGCATAAAATTACAACGATTGCTCTGGCTTGGACATTTTGTACGCATGGATGGCGACGCTCCGGTGAAAAGACCCTTCGTCTCCGCACCCATGGGTGGACAACGAAAGCAAGTGCGCCGACGAACACAATAGAGGGACGAAGTGCAGAAGGACCTGTCCGCACTTGGGATGAACAACTGGCGCAAATCTGCAAAGGAGAGAGGCAGCTGACGAAGTTTTTTTGTTCTCGGCCAAAACCGACAAACGGTTGTAGTGCCAAATAATAAGAAGAAGAAGTTTTGACAGGAAATACATCAACAATTGTAGACGCCGAATTGGATGCAATTTTTAACGAGGACCCGTACCAGATCTAGGAAGCACTAACAACAATACCAGGCTTTATTTAACAAAACATTATTGGACAAAACATTGTATTGATGATGAAAAAGGATTAAAGAGCAAGAAGGCGTACTAAGCACGCCGAACCCGGATCATCGGTGCCAAAGTCAAATATCTATGGTCTGCATTTGATGGTACCAGAAAGGATTCCTGTATCATGGACAGACAACAACTGGCATGCGTCATTGATCTGCCACCATGACATTGCTCGGCCGTATGGTATCGGATGGGAAGTCCTAACCCAACCGCCTTGTAATCCAGATCCTACACCATCGGACTACTATTTGCTTCGGTCGTTCAGAGCGCCCTTACTGCAGAACGCTTCATTTCAGTTGGTGGTATCAAAAATTGGCTCAACACTTTCTACCAGTTCTTCGCCCAAGTTTAACACCTTGCAATGACTTGTAATAAAGACTAGAAATACTGCGACAATTCAAATAACATTCGTATGGAAGCTTAGAAGGTTTTAGAACTTGCAAGCTGATATTTCCGATATGAAGGTGTTGGCCTCTCGGTTATCCAAATAAAGTAGTTTTGCTTTGCAGCCCCAAGATAGTTCAAGGAAGAGTTCTAAATCACTAGGCTGTCTCTTTACTGAGACAATATCTATGACTTCCTTCGATGCTATGCTCAATTTTGGATTTTAGAAATATCTTCTTTCCAAACGATTCCGCTAAGTAAACCCAACTTCAAAGTTTCGTTTATAGTCAAACCTCCGAAATCTTTAATTCACAACACTTGCACGTAGTCCTTTCTTGGTACCCTGAAAGTGAGTAATCTAGCCGCTTTTAACACTCCAAAATTTATCCTGAGATGAGTATTGCGTGCGTAGCGAAGAGAGAGAAACCACTCATACATCGATTCAGTCCAGTTAGTGCCTCCTTGGTAGGCTATTGAATGCAAATATTGATTTATGTAGTACACAATTTTGCCTTAAAAAGATCTCTCCCACACGATCTTATCTGCTCTTAAGTTTCTCTTATGAATACCTAAACTGAGATATCGAGAAAACGAAATCAAATTTTGTTTATATTTATCCCAAAATCAATGAAGGCGGTAAATATCGTTTAAATGTATGTCACGTGCAAGCAATTCCAAGTCATTAACGACTAATGTGGAATCAAACGTGGCGAAGAAGGCCAGCACAGTGAGTGCTTGGCTACGACCAACGAACAGACAAAAGTTTGCGCTTAATGTTTCCGCAGTGCATGCAGTTTCCGGGCACAACAACACAGCGAGACGTGAAAGATTTTGAGGGTATACATTAGGGTGGGCCTTATAAATATCAACTTCTCAAATTTGTATGGCGTACCCTTTTATTTTGTGATGCGAATTTTTGCGATAAAAAAATTTTCAAAATTATATATTTTTTTTAATGTTTGTGGATGTGTAATTTTGTACGTAGCACAAAATGAAAGGGTGTCCCATTATGTTTATATTTTAAGCACCACCCTAGTGTACATACATATGTATGGATATGTATAAATAAGAGGCAGCAGGGCGTCCACAAAGACGCTGGGGCGCGCGCACTGATAAGCACAGACGAGGCTACACAGGAAATCATGTTTTGGTAAATGACCAAAATTCTTTAGTAACGGTGGTAAACGTACCGAAACACGTTTCCGCGATTCGAGTACCAGCATGTATAAGCGGGTAAGGGACAGTGTTGCCAGAAGTGAGATTTCTCTAAAAAAATATTACTGACAAAAAAAATTAATGAAGTTGTTAAAATGAAACCAAAATTCCAGATAAACAAACCTTCAGTATGAAGAGTTCTGGCAGTACTTGAAGATTTTCTATGTGGTTCTTACAGCAAAAGTGGAAAGGGTTTTCTCGCAGATTAATTTTAAGAAAACAAAAAATGGTTACAAGATGGACACCGAAAATTTAAAGTGGCATGCTTTTCACAAAATTTGACTTAAAAATAACACAAAACTTTTTCAAATGTAAATTGAGAAATATTTAGAAATTTTAAAGCTATAATATGCAAGTGTAAATAATTCTTTTGGGTAATTTTTGTCTCGTAAGCGATGCGTCTAGTCAAAAAATCACTGAGCAAGCTTTTCCTCGAAATCTTAATTTTTGAAATTCGGTATTTTTGGGGTTTCGCAGTTTGTGCACTGCCACGTAAAAACAAAAGTGTCGAATAAATTATTTTCTCAGAAGCTATGCGTCTAATAAAAAAAGTACTAAACACACTTTTAAAGCAAAATTTTTCGTGGAATAGTGTTATTTTTAATTTTCTTTGTAATTTTGAAATTTCATATTTCTGGTTTGCCAGTTAGATTTCATTAAATTACCATACGGCATTTAAAATTAGACGAAATAAGCTTTCAATTTCAAATAAATTTTGGGGATTATTATTGAGTCAGCCGTCAAAAAATTATGCATCATAATTTTTACATTGATCATTTTCTATGTCTACAACTTATTACCTTAAAAAAAATAAAATTAATTAAAAGAGCATTTTTAGTAGCTATTCGTCCTTGTGAACCAAAAAGATTTAATTTTTTTTAATTCTACAGAATTTTTTCTTTTATTTGATAGCCATATTGTTATTTTGCACGGAAAAATTTTTTTAAATCATTTTTCGAATAAGTCATATTTTTGAAATTTAAAGGTCATCACAGAGAAGTTTTAAAAACGCAATTTTACCATATTTGGGCCATGCTTTCGTAATTGATTGTTTCGTGTGTGTTGAAATTGTTCTGTTTTTATCGTTGTTTTGTGTTAAACTTTATGTTTTTGAGATATAAACCAAACTGAATTTGCTTTTAGCTTCGAATATTCAAAAATATGTTTCATTCACAAAGTATCTTGTTTGCAATATTTTTTAATAATTTCCGATTTTGGAAGATTTACAGCCAATTCAAGTGAAAAATGATTTTAATTTTTTTTTTAATTTTACATGGAAATTTAGAGAAAATAAAAAATTAATTTTCACGAAAAAATTCTGGCAACACTGCTGAAGAAAAATGTATGAGAGTAGTTTCTGAAAGCGATATTTTCGAAGCATACGTTTGGGCGCGTAGCAAAGTTTTTTGCGTGTACCGTAGCAAACCTCAACATTTATTGAAGAAAACGTGTGTATCCTTACTGGCGGGGGTTTATTCCGAGATTCATTACCTCTTTTTTTTTTGCAATTTTTACACTTTTTTCCTTGCGAAATTAAATTCGCCTTAATTGCACCATTTTAGTTCAGCTTTTCGCTTACCTTTGTTTTCTTCATCAACTTTGTTTACGTTTCGAGTGGCACTCCAGCATGTTTGTTTTTGTTTTTGTTTTATTTTTTTTTTTTTACATTTGAACGACTAGTCACATCCTTCATCATAATCAATTGCTAATTTAACCATAGCCACATAGCAATTACACTCCCATTTGCAGCACGGCGCCCTTACACCCG
>NW_016183599.1:4509-5496 GCF_001687245.7 Rhagoletis zephyria | reverse complement strand
CTGATTTCAAATCACGCATTTTGGTCCAATGTAAATGTAATATAAGTCTTACTAATTTATTATTAGTAGATGCTACAGGATTCTTGGTATTAGAAACAAACTTCATCAGTACAGAATGCGATTTTTATCTTTTTATTTGCTGGGCGCACTTAATAAACTATTTAGTGCTGATTGACATAATTTATAACTGATAATTATCATTAGAGAAGTTCAAGTTTAGGTTGGGCATCAGGAAAAACTCAAACTTTTGTGGACAATCCGAAGTTGGAGTCATTTGTACAAATATTAATTAAATTTTTCAAATTTTTGTCAGCTCGTCAGGCCATAAAATAACACTTTCAGAACGTCTCCAAGAGATTTCCATTGCCATTAAGAAGCCAAGTGAAAACAAAAACCCCAAAAGAAGAAACTAGGGGAAATTATCCGCACAATAGACTGATCTGATTTTCAAAACCAATGTACGTTTACATACGATATACATATGTATGTCTTGCTACTCTGCGTTTTAAGAGAAACATCTCAGTGAGAGCCCAGACTCCTCGTGTACTCTTATAGTTCGAATAAATTTATTTTTCTTACAAGCATCACAGACCGCTGTACTGGAACAATTGTTGAAATTGGTTAACGTGGTCCAAAGTTATGCGGTAACATACATAAAAAACAAATATTCACACGAATTGATAACCTTCTCCTTTTTGTGAAGACGGCTATCAAAATGTTTAAATAATAAAAAGGTTGTCCGACCGATTCCAATTTTTTTTCCAGGTACGGGGAAAGAATCGGCCGATGCCGATTCTATAAAAAATTACAAATAAGTGTATTAATACATAAAATCAGTTAATTTAACTCAGTTAACAAAACTAAAGAAAACGAATAATGGAATTAATTGGCTTGTTATGCAACATTACATACGCATGTATGCATATATGTACATATGTATGTAAGTGTAAAAATATATGTACATACATATCGAGCCCTAACCGCCAA
>NW_016183599.1:0-2741 GCF_001687245.7 Rhagoletis zephyria | reverse complement strand
ATTTTTTTAAGTATTTGTACATAATTTTATCGTAGCTTTACGGCGCAACGAATCGTATTCATTGTTGCCGCCAACAATTGCCAAATATTATTTGCTGATTTTTACTTCTTGATTTCTGTATTTCTATTTAATTAATACGTTACACTTGCCATTTTCGATTCGTTAGGTGTGGATACTGTTTCGCCCACAATGATTTTTCTCATTCACACGACCTCCTCATTAAGGCCTGGCCGAAAGGCTTGTCAAAAATTCGATGCAGCTTATTAATTGTTACAACCTAATAAAGGTATTAGTTGCAAACTTAATTACACAATTGTGCAAAAATAAAAAATGAACGAGAGAAATTTGGAAACTAAACTTATTCCGGCAGTTTCATGTGGTTTTGGGACTTTAAGCGTATTTTTCATTGCAAGCAACACAGCAAGAATTCGACTGAGTTTCTCTGCTCCCAAAAGAGGAGGTGATTAATTATTTTTTTACACAAAAGTAATAATGGTATGTTGGATTGATTAAAATCGCTTAAATATATATAGTACTATGTATAAGACTGGACTGAATGAATTAAGAAATAGCAGTACACAATAAATCAACAAAAGTGTTGTATTTCTACTTAACCCCTTCTTCAACTCGAAACCTGTTGGCAAGCATTTGCTTGCTTTGCATATTGAAAACAACCTCGCAAGCAGTCAAAGAACGCTCTAAAAAACCGTCAACCGTTCACATAAATCACTGAGAAACATGATCGTACAAATGTACTTGCCACGCTCGAGGAAGCAGCGACAATGTTTTGTTTTGGCTTTTCCAACTGTTTATTTTTGTTTTACTCTCGTTTTCTATGTGACTCATTGCCACAGTAATGCACGAATTTAAAGTTCTCTGATTTAACTTTTGTGCTGGTTTTGCGCTAAATATAACTTTTGTGTTTTATTTTTTAACAGCATTCAGTGAACAATTGTTGCATATGTGTTGCGATTTTTTTCCATCTGTAGTTGCAGATTTAACTCTTGTTGCAGATAAAATGCTCTCATAGAAAAGCAAATGCTGGAAGCATTACATTAGGGTGCTCCAAAAATGCATGTGGAGAACTAAAGTCGGAAATTCTATGCTCTCACCCCCTAACATTCTTCTATACCAAAAAAATATACCCGTATTTTTTTATTTCGAAATCAAAAAGTATCTAGAGGGTTTCCCATGTACATATTTTATATGGGGAAAAACCAGTTTTCGTAGAAATTGTACAGAATTCTTGAAAATCAATATTTTTCTATTGGAAAAATCTTTTTCTCTTCAAAAATAATACCCAGTTATTTACTGAACCATTTTTTCATAGTAACTACATTTTATAGGAAAATCCCCAGAAAATCCAATTAGGGGACCAGAAAAAGTCTTTAGATTAAAAAAATGGTTTAATAAACAAATGAGTATTGTTACTGGAAGTCTCCTGAAGAGAACCAGAGTTTACCGATCAAAAAATATTGATTTTCAAGCACTATATACCGTTTCTACGAAAATTTATTTTTTTCCCATATAAATAAATAAAAATAGGCGTGTCTTTTTTCGATATAGAACAATCCTAGGAGGTGAGAGCATTAAATTTCCAACTTGACTTTTTTCTGGACCCCTCCAATGTACATACAGGCCGCTGTGGTGTAGTGGTGAGCAGAACGCGCTATCACTCCGCAGGGTCTGGGTTCAAGCACTGGCCAACGCAACATCGCAAACAAATATAGCATAAAGCGGTTTGTCTTAACAGCGGTCGCCCCTCGGCAGGCAATGGCCAACCCCGGGATGTATTTCTGCCATGGAAAACAGTTTCTCATAAAAATACAATCGCTGTTCGGTGTCGGCGTAAAACTGTAGGTCCCTCTCCTCCCCTCCAAAATATATGTGTAAGCGCAAATCCATGGAAGGTATTTCATTTTTAAAAGTTTTTTTTTTTATTACAAAAGTTGAAAATGAAAGTTACAAAAACTGCGCTATTCTGCCTACTTTTCCCCAACTGCTTCACACTATTTGCCAATCAGCTAAATGTGGGTTTCTCTAATTACACATAAGCTTATTTTGGTATCTTTCTAATAGTTTCAAGAGGAGACTGCACTTCAAACCGTGCCCATTTTAGTGGTGAAAGCTTTAGTGGCCATTTAATGATTTCTTCCTTAGACTTGCTTCTAGATAGGGTTCCTCTTCCTTTGCAGTGAAAGTGAAAGAAGCTGCTTATAGATTCCAACTTCACTTCCAGCACCAACATGTTGCATTATATTAGCTCAGAATTTGCAGAGCCAGAGGTGATGCTGTGTGCATAATGTAGCCGTGCAGTATATGCACCTGATGAGTTCCAGTAATATATGCTGCAGAATATTTCAAGCCACCTTAGACGAATTTGTAAAATAGATCCCAAGGGCTCCTTCGCAAAAAGCTGAGGCGTCGAAAGCAGTAACCGCAATCCCGCTGTTGATCCATTCGAAGCTGAAGGTCGACCAGCCACCCCCGGATCATGCATCTATCGCCTCAGTTGCCGTGGTTTGTGAAGAGAATGAAAAAGCTTAATGGTCTATCCGGCTGGGAGATTCTTAAAATCTGTACACCCTCCCCAGGAGTTTTCCTCTCCTCGTCTAGCTAGCAGCATCCAGATCTGTAGAAAGGGTGTGGTCGCCTCGATCGTCCTTTGTCTGCTACTACCTCCCTGAAGAGAATAACCGCACTTCTGGCAGTGCCTGTAGATGGATATCCTCTTTGAAATC
>NW_016183596.1:0-5497 GCF_001687245.7 Rhagoletis zephyria | reverse complement strand
GGATTTTTGGGACCTTAAAAAGGCCGGGATCCCGGGATTAACATTCCTATTATGTACATGTTTATTTATAAACATCCTTTCCTTCCTTCCTTTCCTTTCGTAACCCTGCAGCAAAATTTAGAGACAGTCTGGCAAAGCGCTAGTTCCACCCAACAAATTTCAGAACTGTCTCTGAACTACTGCAAAAGGGATCCAAAACTGGACGGTTGAAACTCTTATGTTGCTAGTTGCGCTGTCATCAATGATACTCATCCTGGTCATGCGAAAGCTGACAAAAGATGCACAAATGTACTATACTGTATTTTTTCAATTTTCTTAGACCCTAAAACTAATAGCAAACTATTTTCGTTTATTTAATATGTAATTCTGTACTTTATGGGACAACTGCTAAAATATTTACAAAAAAGTCGATATTGGTAACATTAATATAATTTTTATACATATATACGTACTAGGAAATCTTAATCCCGGTCTTTTTTGAGATTCGAAAATACCGGGATTATTTGCCTAGAATCCCGGGATTTTCAGGATTTTTAATTTACACTGGTGGCAATAATGGAAACGCTTTATGTTGAACAGTTTTGGCTATATTTCTTTTGTTTATTAATTATTTAAAAATTTTTTATAAATATGTAGCTCAATATATATATAACACCTTGCGGCAGGCAATTTTGCACATAAAAAAAATCAACACATTTGCCAAACCAAGGGCCAAATATAATAAATTTGCGTTCTTAATTTTTCTCCCTGACGTCAGGATTTTTTAAAAGAACTTTGAAATTTGAAAGATATCAGTAATTCAAAAAATGATTTAGAAATTTTNTATTTCTTTTGTTTATTAATTATTTAAAAATTTTTTATAAATATGTAGCTCAATATATATATAACACCTTGCGGCAGGCAATTTTGCACATAAAAAAAATCAACACATTTGCCAAACCAAGGGCCAAATATAATAAATTTGCGTTCTTAATTTTTCTCCCTGACGTCAGGATTTTTTAAAAGAACTTTGAAATTTGAAAGATATCAGTAATTCAAAAAATGATTTAGAAATTTTAGTGCAATATACTTAAAAAACCAGTATGGGTATCAAATGAAGGAGAAGATTCTGTAGAAATAAAACACATTACATTTTTCCGTAAGGGACGGGTAGGTATTGAAAATAACCTTTTATAATTTTATCATTGAATATCCTTGACATTTTTCAATTCTTATTTTTGAAAAAATTATGTGTTAAGGACTAACTTTATTAGCTTAAAAAAATAAAATAGACTAAAGGGCCATTTCCAATTCCTATTCGTCCTTGTGAGCCCAAAAAAATTATTTCATTTGATACCCATACTTTTGTTTTACATTGCACCGAATTTTTCTAAATAAATTTTGGAATTAACCATATCTTTTCAATTATAACGAGCCCTAACCGCCAAAATAACGTAAGTGACATTTTTTCACAATTTCCGTTTTGATGCAGAAATACATCTAGAAGCTCCAGGAATATTTTTGCATCAAAAGGAAAATTTTGAAAAAAATTTCGCTTGCGATATTTTGGTGGTTAGGGCTCGATAAAGTCTTTTAAAAAAAAAGTACGAGGTCAGAGAAACGCCCATTTATATGCAGTTAATTATGTGTAATATAAGGTAGACTTTTATAAAAAAATTCGAATTTTTGATAAACAAACGGAATATAGACAAAACTGGTCGAATTAAGGCGCTTCTTGTAATTCTGCCACCAGTATTATGAACTTCTTTGAACCAGAAAATAAATTTTTTTATTTAATTTTTTTTGCATCGAGCTTTTTTCGACATAATTTAAATTACTTTATCAGATATGTACACACTAAAGTATTATTAAATGCATATACATTTAATTACTGTCTTTCGTTTTGTTACTTATTAAAAACATTTTCAACTTAAAATTAAAAGTACGTTACAAACCCATTTACTTATTATTTGTTATATGGTAGGAGAGCTTCTCAAACCATATTGATGCAATTTTTCCATGTTAAGTCATTGAAAAGTAATAAATATTTAAACCCGGGACTGATCCCGGGATCTCGGGATTGTACCAACGGATCCCGAAAATCCCGGGATCGTAAAAATCGAAAAAATTAACATCCCTAATACGTACGTATTAAACTGAATGTTAAATAAAACCATAAAATTTAGTTAAGCTACACTTAACAACAAAAGTCTGCGTACACCATTTTTATTAAATATTCACAATATATTGGGAGTTAAAATTTTGTTTGTTTTTATTTTATAAAAAGAACTGATCACGTTAAAAACAAAATCATATAAACCGTGTCTTCAAACTTTATACAAAATAAAGGTAAATTTAACGATTTTTCATCAAAATTTTCGACCTTTTAATCAGATTTAAAAAAAGATAAACAAAAGTGTGTAGTTATGCAGTAATTTTTTTAATTTTTCTTTCTTTAATTTTTAATTTTTGTTTTTCATTTTAAATATTTTTCGTTAAGTATGCCTCATATTCCATAAACCATTTAAATTCAGATTCCTAACTGTGCTGCAAACTTGATAGAACTCTAAAACTGTCTTCAAATTTCAAACTTTTTAATCAGAGTTTCTTTTATAAATAGTTCGAGCATTCAGTTTTGTAGCCAAATTTTAGTGTAGTAAATTGTAACATTGCATCTTAAAAGAAAATATTTAAATAGAAGAATACCTTCAAAAGCCTGCATAATATCAGCGCGATAAATTATACTAAAATTTAATGGGCTATAGGAATGCATACTTATAACTCCGGTTTGAAAATATTGAAGTTTTTTTTTAACAACATCTGGAATTCTACTAAATTTCCAACACAGTTAGAAATTTGAATTCATATAAGGGGTCGGCAAGGTTGGCAAAAATTCTCCTAGATATATCCTCCAAGCGGGTGCAGACTTGCCAATGGGCATCGCTGGTTGCACCGCTGCGGTTGGCTCCTACGACTTAGTGGCAGTGCATAGGGATGAAATCCCTTGCATGCCGCGAGCCAGGGCATGGGTCCCCGAGGAACCCGCTAATCCGCAGGAGATTCTGGAGATTATCCAGATCTCCAACGATGCACTCACTACCAGCCCTTGATTGGAGAGTAGTGAAGGTCAGTGAATTTAGCGAACAGCCACGTTATATTACCGTGGTAATTAACGAGGAATCTCTCCCAATCCTCGCTGACTGTAATGGAGTCATCAGCTACGGCTTTTACTCCATCACTCTCAAAACCCAGAAAGGGAATGAGGGTAAAATTCCTGAGCCGGGAAGCACCGCGAGTGAACCCGCTAATCTGCCACCTGAAAAAGGCCTTATTTTGAGTAGGGCAGAAACGCCTCGAGCGGTCATGCCCCTAGCCAAGTAGTCGAGGAGGGTCCCGTGGTCACTTATCTCGCGGAGGAATCAGACTCGGCATCAGAATCGGAAAGCGATACGCAATCCGCTTCTGGAGGCGGGTCTGATTTCGGCCAATGGACGAGGGATTTCGAGAACCTGTTTTTGGCATCGGAAACGGAGGACGCCAATGATACTGTTGTAGAGGTGCCCAAAGGGACCGCACCAGGAGCTATGGATGGCGACAACTCCTTAAAGGCTGTGGATGAAGGTCCTAAAAATTAACCTTCACCACTCCAAAGCAGCCTCCGCAGCTCTGCTCCCGCACCTTAGTGATAAAGGGGAGTAGGTAGTTTTTGTCCAAGAGCCCTGGGTTGTAAAAAACAGGGTCTGCGGACTTAACTCTGATGCTTACCATTGTGTCGGCAGTGGCAGCTAAGATCAGAGCATGAATAGTAAAGGCCTGTATGCAGCTCTCAAGAAAAGCAAAAACTCCATATAAAATGACGTACAAGAAATGGCTAAGAAATTTTCTTGAGTCAAATTTCCTTAAGGCAGTACGCAGTTCTTCAGAAATTTACTACGCTTTCTACTACGGTTTTCTAAAGTTTTTTGTGAAAAAAGAGCACAAGGCAACCCAGGTTTGCAACAGAAATATATGCCCGTTCCATTATTTCTTGAGGAAAGAGTGAGGCAACAGGCTGTGAGGTATCAAAAATGTCAAAATTCCTTGGACACACACGCGAAATAATGGCAATTTTTTCTTGACCGTTTTCTTGAGAGCTGCATACAGGGCTTAACCAAGAAAACTATTTCTTATAATTTACTCACTCATTTTAGCGATGAAGACACGGTGAGCATCAATGTGGAGGGCAAATCCACCAAACTCTGGCTGGTCTCAACCTATATGGCTCACGATCGCCAGGACTGCCCCCCTGTTCGGTTACTGGACGTGGTAAAAAAGGCCAATTTAAGGAAGTTTCCCGTCGTGGTAGGAGCCGATGCAAACGCGCACCACTCGTTATGGGGTTCTACCGACATCAACCCAAGAGGTGAGTTACTACTTGACTTCATACTATCTTATGATCTAGCTATTTGTAATATTGGTAGTAGACCCACCTTTGTTACCTCAAACAGGGAGGAGGTACTAGATATTACCTTAACGTCTAACTTTTTCTTGGAGAGCATTAGGGAATGGCATGTACTAAACGGCCATTCATTCTCTGATCATATCGTCCCGTTTCTGCCTTAACCATGTATCAACAATTTTTGGGAAAACTAATTTTACCACTTATAACAGCTGTTTAAGCGTCACACTATTTGAAAATAGAACAAAGATTTAATGAGGGTTCTCACTACTGCTAGTGGAACCAGAAATATTAAGTAAAAAATGCGTATATAGTATCTTAGGGGAAGAAACTAAGCATTTTTTCTTACTCTCTCTAAATTACCTCTATTGCAGATACGACGTTAAGGCAGAAATGAAACGATATGTACCTATCATTCGAAATCTCTTTGGAATCTCCGGCTCCGATTCTGTATTGAAACAAGAGACGTACCGACTGGACCGTGTTTAGGAGGGTACTATCGGAGTCTCTGCTAGGGTTGCCAGATTCTGAAACGGAGAAAGGAGTACATTTCTATTTTCGGTAGAAAAAAAAGCAGTACAGAACTTAAAAAAGGAATACAATTTTTGTGTGCAATTTATTGTTACAAATTACCATTATTTAGGTACAAACAAACACGGATATCATAGAAATCTTTTTCAAAGCAAAAATAAATGTTAAAAATAAATAACTAAATTCTACAAAAGAATTCCAGGCTATTCCTGAATGTATGGCAATTTTTTTATTTTATAATTTAAAATTTGTCTGATTTTTATACCCGAGCGCCCTGCACCTACCTGCCTACGACCATGCTTACACCTTTTCACTATCACACTTAACTTTACTTACTAAGTAGTGTTTGCCACAATATGAATGGCAAAGTACAGGGCGTAAACTAATAACTGTCGCAAAGGTTTTTCGAAAAATAAAAGAGTCCTTTAAAGATTTTGCGAAAAAAAGTATTTTTTGCTAACTTTATAAATAGTTTTTTTTAATTTTATTAATTAGTTTTTAAAATTTAATCCTTATTTCCATTTGCCAGCTTTGGGAGATAAGTACATG
>NW_016183595.1:0-5497 GCF_001687245.7 Rhagoletis zephyria | reverse complement strand
CTAGATCAGCTGACTTTGTATGTGTGTTTCGCCCCACGGCTTCGAATGTCAAATTGAAACATTTTGTTTGGATTTCCACAAGGCGAATTTATATAAGGTGGTGTTACTAGCTCAGCTGATTTTGTGTATGTGTTTCGCCGCACGGCTTCTGATATCAAATTGAAAAATTTNATATAAGGTGGTGCTACTAGATCAGCTGACTTTGTATGTGTGTTTCGCCCCACGGCTTCGAATGTTAAATTGAAACATTTTGTTTGGATTTCCACACACACCAAACACACACTTTTACATATTTTGACAGTTTACGCCGCCAAAGCAAAAACAAAATACATGTAAATGTTTGTTTTTGTACTCCTGCTATCACCTCATATTAATTCGCCTTGGCTTATATAGAGAAAAGCATCATTGACATATGCAAATCTATGTCACTACATGTGCACATACATACATACATAACTATTTGCAAGTCTATAACCTCAAACTAGTTAAAAATTCCGCTGCATAATATTTTCAATGAAATGAGATTAAAAAAAAAGAGAAAAGGGGGAGTATTTCCGCATAACATAAATGTACGAATACAAGTGAATTAAAATGAAAATAATACCAACAAATGGACAAAAGGATAGGTAGGTGAGATAGTGGTGGAACAGGAACAATAACCACCCTTCAGAAAATGAAAGAAACAAAAACACTCAAAGGGGGTGTTGTTTACAGCGAATGCGCACTATCGGCTGACCAAAAAGGTCATGGCAGCGTGAAATACGAACTCCTTAAGAAAGAGCGAGGGAGAGCGAAAGACAGAAATAAGGAAAGACAGTAAATCGATGCAGTGAAACGGCAATTGCTATTTCTATTGCGCGCGCCGTCCTCTCATTCTCTAAAACTCCTCCGCATTTACGCCTTTTCCACACTATCCCTCTATCAGGCCAATGCCTTACTCCTTATTATCCTTGCTTTTGCTGCGTGCGTAAATTTGAAGTGCTGCTGGTATCTACATAGGTAAATACATACGTAGAATTCATTCATGTTTACGCTAAAAAATTTCTTAAAAATTATTGCATAAGTATCTACATACATATCTGTCAAGGTACATTGAACAGGTAGTATCAGTAGAGCAGCTGATTTGATTTATTTTCAAATTATTTGGTCTCGAAAATGTCAAATATTTTTAATTTTTTCTCACAAAAATTCTGAATTGTTAAAATCCATTTNGCGTTTGCAAAACTTTTAAAAATGCAACTGAATATAGGTCTGTGCCAACATTTAACATTTTTTTCGCATAGTAATTTTTTGATTGAATAAACAGTAAAGTTCTTTAGCTGCGAATTCTAATAAAATCATTTTTTTATCTTTTGACTGGATTTATTTTAATACAGCGATAGTTATTTTTTATTATTTTAAAAGAAAAAGAGTTAGTGCCTTTTTATATTAAGATCACGATATATTTTAATTTTAATTCTCTTGGTACTGATTTACACGCAAATTCATGAAAAATAAAAAAGACTTAGAACTGCTTTATAAATCGAAAACTTTTATGAAAATGTCATTTTACCCATTTTATATTTTATGTATTTACACTCCACCCTATTATTCATCGATATGTTCCCTCTTTGGTACCATTACTACGCGTTCTCTTATCATTTAACTTGTTTTCAAATTCATTTCCCTCTAATCCGCTGGGATTTCGACCCGCCTACGTTTCTAATCGCTATGAGTATTTAATTGCATACCTAACTTGGTATGTATTGTAGTTAAGTTAGCGTCAGCGTTTGGCGCCCTCTTCTAATCTCTCCAGTGTGCTTTTTGCATGTCTGATTGCATTACAAGAACTGCTTATATAATCAGTAAATTCCCAATTTGCCAAACGGCTTGGTAACGACGTCGTTGCCGACTCGTGGTGAACAATTTGTTCGCCGGCGACGCACAGTGTTTCGACTATGTATATGGTGGCAGGTAGAGAAAAGTCATGGTGACAGTTGGTAAAAAAAAAACGGTTGGGCTTAGAGAGGGAAGAGTAAAAGTCATAAATCCACGGACGACTTAACCCATTAAAGCCACTTGCTTTCTTTTTCAACTGTAATCGATTATTTAAGTGTCGTGGAATATTCAGGTGAAGGTATTTATCATTTATTTGGTATTTTCCATTTTTTTTTTATAAAAAAATTAACTTTGAAATGTAGATGCTAAAGATTATTAGTAAAATAAAATTATAGTTTAAAAAACTAAAACCTCCCGATTATAATTGCCATTCGTACTGCCATCAGGTAGAATAGAAATCGCTGCATCTTTTAGGCGCATCAATATTACATAGTTACATCCCGAGCTAATAAAAGGAAGGTAAAAAGTGTTAATACCGGTCTGTTAGGTCTTGAAATCAGGCGCATGTTATAGCGGATTTTATGTAGTTTTCGAATATATAATTGGATCGTTTCGCCCGACTTTGCAAATATATGTAATTTTCGATTTTCTTAATTTTTGATTTTCAGCTTCTTTTTGCATAATTTCGCGAAAAGAATTTTACGAACAGTGGAAAAATCTCACCAAACATTTGGGAGAAAGGGTAATATTTATAGCTATGTAATTTTAAAGTATAACCTTTGTTTTCTGAGAGTGGAAAGCAGGAAACAAAAATTAACCAGAATTCCATCACATTTAATTACGGCCACATTTTTTGTGATTTTTGGACGTTATAGTTACCCAATCTTCCCATATTTTATATTAAGGATTTCCTAATGAAAGCGAGAGTACAAACTAAATTTCATCGCTATCGGATAAAGTTTAATGTTTCCACCCACAAGAGTTGAGGGCGTGGCAATTATTCCATCTTTATCAAATTTCATAATTCGCTATTTCTAACCGCAAAAACGATATACTAGCGAACTGCAAAACGATGCTGAAAATCTTTAACAAAAACGACGTTTCGCCAGAACGACGTCGTAACGACGTCGATTCGAATGCGTCCTCGTTCTGTGGGAAATTGGGTTGTTTTACCATTTTCATTCATTCATTTCATACGCACAGGCTTGTATAGTGGTATCGGGGGAAGCGAGAAAGGCAAATTTTACGACTATGGAAACCAAGTTAAAATTAATTTAATGGCTCAACCTTTGACACAGATAAATGCGATTTGGGGAATAGTGCATATCGTCGGTTAAAGTACAAAACCGCGTATCAACATAATGCAAAACCGCGTATGTTAGGTTGCATAAATTATTTTGAAGAGAGTAAAAAATACTCATATACTCTATATTATAAAGCAATCGCCTTTCTGGCTAGTATATTTCAGGACGAATGGATAAGGCTTGAGCCAAGAGCGGTTTGGCAGAACGACGATACGCGGTTTTGTACTTTAAGCCACATGCCGATATTCAGCAACTGAGTAATCCTTTATTAAGCTCATTTTGTAGATGTATGAAAATATTTGCACAAAATTTAATTGAAATTAAATATATGTACAGTACTTCATTTTGTTATGCATATAACACCGTGCGACAAAAGCCAAAAAATTTCAAAACACACGAGGCAATCAATTTATTCACGAAATTATGGGCCAGATCAGTGCAATGTAGAATAATACCAAATGAAAAATGGATAACAAATGAAAGAGAAGATTCTGTAGAATCAAAAAAATAAGTCTTTTGATTCACAAGGACGAATAGGTATTGAAAATGTCCTTTTAATTTATTTTTTTTTACCTAATAAAGTTAGAAGGACGAAATTGCGAGGATGTGTTCGGGGTGTATATTAGTACTTAAGGTACAGTTTTTATAAAAATCCTTATAGCAAATTTTCAAGGATATTCTAATAATAAATTTTTAAAGGACTTCTCATTGCCTATTGGTCCTTATACACCAACAATTTTTTACTTTTTTAATTCTACATTATATGACACCCATATTTTTATTTTACATTTTTAAAATAATGTTTTAAAGTTTCAATAAAAATCCTAAGAAAAATCCTGACGTTAGAAAAAAAAACTAAAATCGTAGTTTTACTATTTTAGGCCCCTAGTTTTCGAATATAATAAAGCTAACCACATCGTAATTCAACAAACTATATACATATATGTACATAATTTATTTTTCTTCATTTCCTTTTATGTTTTTTGTTTTCTACTGGCTTACTTAACCTTAAAAGTTCCATAGAAACTTTTTGCTATTAGACAAACCCTGTTCGGTATGGTAAACTTGGCCATGCCATTCATTAATTATTTTTCCTACACTGCGCACTTCTGCCGAAAATATTAAAAAAATTTAATTTTTTTTCAAAAGTTAATTATTAAATAGCTGACCGCTTCTACACATGCCGCACTCCAAGCGTTGGACTCTAAGCATTAGCCATTTTTGGCTTAAGTTACTCGCGCGCTACAAAGACGTGCAACCAAAACAAACAACTGGGTCATTAACGTTAACGTTTGCTTTCGATTTATCGTAAATACATTGTTACGTATGGATGCATGTATGTACATGGTACATATCATTGCATTGTTTGTGTAAAAATATAGTATGCCTGCCGCACTTTTGACGTACTAGAGTTTTCCTCAATGCCAGCGCTGGCCTTTTTTGCATCTGACAACTTTTTTCTCATTTTTACTTTTTTTTTTTTTTGAATATTCATGAATTAAGTAAGTTTCTTTAAACATGGTATTCTCTTGTTGCGATTTACTAGCACCNATCCTGGCGACATGTCCTTAAAATCGTTACTTGCACATGTAAATCACATTTGATTGTTTTATAAATTTACCTTTTTCTTGCCACGGCTAATGGAAATGTCTTGTTTGGTACGCCTCCTCACTCTAGCCGCCATTTATTTACTTAGTCAGGTGAACGATTTTAAAAATTAAATTCCCAAACGAATTGTTGAGAGATCCATGTCATCCCTTTGCAAGTTTGATTTGGAGACAGATTCGATGTCCCTGTTAAAGGGTTAACTAATAGCATATACAGCTAATTCGGAATTATCTCGGGAATTTAATAAGTGGTGTTGATCTGGACTAAGCTCTGTAGCGAATTCTGAAAATTATACTCAAGATCATGCTCAGTGGAGTTGGTCGGTATTTTTTACTTAAAAACTACTATTGGTCTTTACTCAAACATCATACCATAAAAGAATTCAACCATTCATGCCTCCCAAACCAAACTGTGAATTAAGAGATAGCTTGGCTTGAGGCTTCTGTGAGAATTGGCGAATGGACAGGCAAAAGTAAACTCTTTTTAACGACTGTCCAGACGATATTAGCAAAACCGATGTAGATTAAACCTAGTGCGCCTCTTGTTTTCACCAGCGGTGAGGTAAGGGTAGCCATCGGGAAGGCGAAAGCCTCCAAAGCCATTGGACCCGACGGAATATGCATTTTGATGCTTTGGGTCCTGCGGGAGTAGCGTACCTAATGGAGGTTCTCAATTTGGCAATGGCCACTCTCGTCATTCCAGACATGTGGAAGATGGTGAGAGTGGTCCCGCTGCTCAAACCGGGGAAACCAGCCAACAAAGGAGAG
>NW_016183594.1:0-5497 GCF_001687245.7 Rhagoletis zephyria | reverse complement strand
AATGCTCTATTTTTCGTTTGATCCACTTAGTCTGTGCTCGTTTTGTTTGGTTTAGTGGTGATGCATTAATCGATTTTAGAAGGCAATATGGGGTTTATACTTTTTTTAGGAAGTCATTTCTCTTCTTTGGATCCGCCACGTAAAAACTATCTTAAATGAAAAGAAAGTAATTTTAGGAGATTTATTTGGATTTTAACCATAGTACAGTTCGATGATAATCGTTTTTCTTTTGTGGATGACTGTACAACCTAGCACTGAATCTAAAGATCAGGGCTTTCTGCTGTCCGTGAGTAAGTCATCTGCATTACGATATGCATAAAATCTATTGTCTTTGGGCTTTTCAGGAAGCGCCCAGAAGAACCAGCTGCTATAGGGGGTCCTGTGCCCTTCCTTCAGACAAAAAGTACGATAGTGATCCAAAAATTGTCGCCAACTGGTTTCAGAATCTCCTCTCCCCAGGTCCTGTACTTCCTCGATCCTTTGGACGATCGTCACATGGCCCGGGCGATAAATTCGTTCAAACCATTAAAGTCCCCGGGTACCGATGGCATCATACCTGGGCAGTCGCAAAGGGCCCTGAAGGTGTCGTGCATTTCGTTGGATCCTATTTATGTGAACTTCGTGAGGGCCAGGTACATCCCCAAGACTTGAAGGGTAGTCAGTGTGGCGTTCAGCCGAAGGCCGGTAAAGTGGTCAGAGGAACCCTTCACGCATAAACGTTATGCAGCAGGGTCCTTCTTCGATAAAGAAAACAATGTGACACCAGAGGAAATAGTCGGGTATATTCATAATCTGGGGGTCGAAACCAACCTTATAAGACTTATCTACAGCTTACTACCGTGGACAGAACTGTCGCGATGCAGTGGAGACGCGCCTGCGCTCAGTGCAGAGTCATTAGGAGCACTCCACAAGGTGGTGTTCTCTCCCCGCTGGTCTGGATTGTGGTTGTAAGCGACCTTCTAGAGAAACTGGAAAAGTGGGCTGTTAGGTGATCGACTATGTAGATGATGGGGATCTTTTGGTTAAGGGACGAGATCTAGACACCCTTTTTGATCTGGCTAAAGGTTACCTGAACCAGGTAACTAGGTGAGCGATCAACGGCGGTTGTCGTGAGGCCTAACATTGAGGTAAGGTAACAAAGGTGTAGGGGAGCTATCGGTAAAAGGTGAGGTATCTCGCTGAAATTAATTCATTAGCTCTAGGAAACCAGATTAAAGCCTATATTGTTTCAAGGAGCCTTTGTCTGGTGGAAGAAAGCTACACTTGTAAAATAGGAATTAGCAGATCATTAGGAACCACGCCTACACTGGCGCTTAATATACATATGTATGTCGAACACGGCGCCTGCGGATATTGCAGACCGAATTGTCGCAGCACGGACTGCTATTGGGCTAGGGGAAACCGGGTCCTTTTGAGACATAAAAAAGGAAAAGAAGACGTTTCTCTGCTGCAGCAAATGTTTTTATAGGGCACTTTAAAACACGTTACCTCTCAAGTGCTAGTGGTGGGGGTTCTGGCAGACCATTGTGCGATTGGTATTCATGCGGTGAGACTAAGAATTTCAACTAATTCTCGCACTTCTGAAAGAACACTGAGCTCTCAGGGATCGAAATTAGCTGCATTCGAAATTTTGCAGTCGGCTCGCGGCGTTAAGTTAACGCAACCTAACCTATACTTCTTTTAGCTATGAAATAGTAGTAGTTTTTACCTGTCATTTGCTATACATACTATTTCGTACTGTTAAACTGTACTTTAAGATATATGTACGTGGCTTGAATGGCAATGCTAATCAATAAACCTTTTAAATTAAAGGGAGTTGAGGTGGGCTGAACTGAGCCGAGTTCAGTTCAGTTGAGTATTGAAGTGAATTAAGGTGAAATAGCATAACAGAACATAACATAACACAACGTCTTTACATAAGGTAACATATTTTAACATAACGTAACTTAACATAACATAACGTCATAACATAACATTACATAACATCATAACTTAACATAAGATAACATCATACCTTAGCACTACATAACATAACATTATAACATAACATTACATAACATAACATCAAAACATAACATACCATAACATAACATTACATCACACAACGCAACACAACGCAACACAAAACCACCAATACAATGCAACATAATACAACACGACACAACACACATCAGCATCAAAATACCTTTCTATTGATATATACTTGTTTATACCTTAGAAGTATAGTTTAGCCTTAAAAGGGGTGTAAAGGAAAAATGACTGCCTATTTACATATGTATATATAAGATAATAAAATTGTAACAGACCGATGTCTGTACATTATAGATATTAAAGAAAAATTAATATGAGTGCTCTTTATTAAAGCAAATAAAACTCAGAATACTCATTATGATTGAACGCAGTACATGCGTATATTAAATAACCTTTGCATATTTTATTAAACTGTCGAAAGTATAAACCGTTTCAGTACCCAAATATCCAATGTTGTAGGCGAATTTTAATTTTCATAAGTGCACGAAGTAGCGATTATTTTGCGCAAATTTCAGCCAAAAGTAATTAAGTGTAGCGTAGCGTAATGCATCAAGTAGTTGCATTTGTAAACCTGAACTGCTGAACTGCTATATGCCGCAAATTAAACGACAGCCTACAACTACCGACAAACGATGCTCATATTTCCTTACGTACATACGAGTACACAGCGCGGTAGCAATAATTATGCCAAGATGAGGCTCACGCACACACACACACATACATATATATATTCATACATATGTACATACATAACAAATTATATGGTGGGTAGCATGTATTAGCACAGACATCTGTCATCGTTTAGCCACCCCCACACACAAGCAAATAACATTCAGTCGTTGTGAAGTTGTGAGAAAATTACTCATACGCCGTGTAGGTCGCCACTACATTGCGCTGCTTACATACATATGTATGTACATAGGGGTTTTGTTGCTGTTCTGTTGATATATTAACCGAAGCAAAATTGTTCATGTGGTGGCTGCCTTTAGATGCAGCTAATTAATTATAACTCAATTATCCGCAAATAAGCGATTAAGGTTATACCTACATCGAACACATCCGTCAGTATCTTTGAAAATCTATGCTACCGGCTATTTATCTTTACAACTTCCACACAGTGCATGCAAACATACATACATATTTACTTTCATACATGTAAGCATGTGCCTTAGTATAATTGAGTTATGATTATAGGTTTTTGTCAAGAATAATTAAGTAATATATTAAAAGCAATAAAGATACATAACTACTTAATCGCTGGGATAGATAAAGTACATGGGGCAATAAATTTAATTGCTTCGGTTTCATTATTGCTAAGGGTGAGAAACAAGATTGATTTTTAAAAGTGTTCACCATAATTTTGATGAAAGTAAGGCTTGTAGCTTCAACGACGGAAAATTTTGGGGCTTAAATGGGTTTATATTTACATATGTACATATATTTGTGTTTGTTCAAAATACATAGTTACAGTCGTTTATTAGATTACGCTTTGACAAGAAGCAAAGTATGATTTTAAATTAGATTTTGAAACATTTTCAACCAAGCTCACTTGGATCAGACTTCAGTAAAAATAGGGAAGAACACAACATGCAAATGTAAGGGAGTGTTGATAAGGCTAGATCTCATATCTTGTATATAATCTTGTATATAAATAGGCAAACATGTTTGATATTGACACTGAATTAATGAAACGTGCTTAGCTGCGTAAGCAAAATACTTAAATTAAGACAAATACAAGGAGGATGGTAAGGTTGCATATGTAGATGAAGATATGGATAAAGGCAAAGATTAAAATAAAAGCAAAGAAACCTAAATATAAAGACAAAGAGGAAAATAAATTTGAAGACTTAATATAATGAAAATTATAGGGCTGAATATACAGATGAAGATAAAGATCAGGATAAAGCCAAAGGAAAAGAAAAAGATAAAAATGAAAAGATAAATATAATGATCCGAAAATGGTGGAGACTAAGATTGAGATAGAGGAAGTCCTAGAGAAAGTCATAGAGATAAAGGTAAACACATAAAAAGATAAAACTGAATAATTATATATATTATAATATGTTATGTTATGTTATGTTACGTTATGCAGTGTTATGTTATGTCACATTGTGTATGCTTTGTTATGTTATATTATGATATGATATGTTATGTTATGTTACGTTATGTAATGTTGTGTTATATTACGTTATGTTATGTTGTGTTATGCTATGTAATGTTATGTTATATTATGTACGTTTTGTTATGTTATGCTTTGTTTTGCTATATTATGATATGTTATGTTACGTTATGTGATGTTATGTTATATCATGTTGTGGTATGTTATGTTATGTGTTATATACTTTGAATATTATGTTATGTTATATTATGCTATGTTATGTTTTGTTCCACGCAATTCACCTCAACTCATCAGAGCTCATTTCAAATCACTTCACCTCATCTCAATTCACCTTAACTTGTCAAATCTCATCTAAACCTGAACTCACTTCGCTTCAATTCACTTCACCTTAACTCACCCGAACTCTCCTTAATTTTAGCGATTCAACCGCTGGGCGCTAGTATAAAAAATAGCAGTGTACATCATTTTAACTTTTTTTCTTTTGACGGTAAAATTATTTGCTCTTTAATCACGTATAATTGTTTAAATGCTTTATACGACTAACAACTTCAAATTTAAAATATGTAAACGCTTAAAATTGCCAACCTGGGAAAGCTTAGATGTTACTTTTCTATACGCTATGCAGACTTTAAGAAAAACTTCCTGAATTCTCCAGCCGACTGCCGTGACAGTGTATGGAAATATAATATGTGTTTAGTACGTTCGAATGAGTAAGAGTGCAAGAATATCTGCTCCCAATATTAGTTTTGAAAAGTCTTTAAAATATAATTTCAGTTCATGATTACACGGTGCGAAAAACTAAAGGTCACGGTGTAGGGCACGAGAAATTTATTTGCATAACGACTTATGTACATATCGTTACCTTAATTCAAAAAGGCCATAAATAAATTTCTTTTTTTACGACAGAAGCAAAAAACATTATAAAAAGAGTATCAAAAACAATTAATCTATTTTTATTAAAATTAGTTTTTTAAATTTTTTATTACTTTTGAATTCACCTTTACTTTTTAATTTCACCTTGATACAAATATGGCTTAAATTGTTTTTGTGCATTTTCGAGGGGACATTACTTTACTGAATTGCATAATATTCATAAACTAAATGAAAGGAAACCAAATCAATTTTGAAAGCCGGAAGTAAAAAAGCAATCTTTTGACTTTTAGATTTCCTTCAGACTATTTTGAATATCAACGCGTTCTATAAACTCCACTTTTGCACAGTATGTTGAACTCACTACAAAAGCTCGAAACGAAAAATAAAATCAAATTGAATCGTTTGGTTCAGGACAGGAAATAAAATTTTGAGGACGTCCAACCCTTTTTTCTTTTTTCTATTTTTCAAGTTGCC
>NW_016183593.1:0-5497 GCF_001687245.7 Rhagoletis zephyria | reverse complement strand
TTTCTGGACACACAACATTGCAAGTTGATAAAAGCGTTGTAAAAAGAGGAGAAACCAACACAAGCCTAACTGCCATAGCTTAACAAAAGCGTCAGCGTTTGTATGAAGCATACCGAAACAACGCGCCGTCAACGCTGAGCGGTTGGAAAATCCGATTGTGACAGGGCNTACCTCGCCCTATTCACTACAGATGTCGCCCTATGCACTATGCTTTTTTATAGGAACTTTTCAAAGCAAAGGTTTTATGGTGTCGGACACACAACATTGAAAGTTTCTGGATCCACAACATTGAAAGTTTCTGGACACACAACATTGCAAGTTGATAAAAGCGTTGTAAAAAGAGGAGAAACCAACACAAGCCTAACTGCCATAGCTTAACAAAAGCGTCAGCGTTTGTATGAAGCATACCGAAACAACGCGCCGTCAACGCTGAGCGGTTGGAAAATCCGATTGTGACAGGGCGTTAAGTATGGAAGTTGGCTGCAGAAAACGGCGAAACTGTAATTTTCGTGTTACACACAGACAAACCTATGCTTATTGTTTGTGTTATTTCGGCCTTTGACGTAGCGTTGACGCTTTTCTTAAGGTATAGCACTTCGGCGCTAACGCTAGGCATCAGAAACTGCTCCGCCTAACGCTTTTGTTTAGGTATGGCAGTTATGTCGACACCTTCGTTACTGTCAATGTCGCGCCCTTAACCAACTTACGTGAATTTTCCATCATTTCATCACTGCTCATCGCGTACTTTCTTTGGTGAGTTAGGGATTGAGTACAACAAACACTTGCTATTGTTCGTTATCGACTGGAGCTCTTGTTTTTTTTTTGTTTTTTTTTGTTTGTTTGGTTTTTAAACTGCTCAATGTTTTATTTTATTTTATATTTTTTTAGTTCTTTTCTTCTTTGCTTCTTATGTATGTATACGGTATGTTCGCGTTGCTTTCGGCGAAATATGACGTTTGAATTGGTGATTTCATTGAAATTCAATAAAAGTATAAGAAATGCGTGATTTGGAAATTTCACAAAAAAACGAAACAATTTTTTTTTTTAATATGTATTTCGTTACCTTAATATAGAAAGGCCCTATCACACACCGTCGCTGCAATACACAAAGCCGTAACTAACTAAAAATCCAAAATTCACTAATTGATTGATTATGATGCATTTCATCAAATTATAAGTCCCCAGCATACAAAGTAAGACCTCTTCAAAGTGCTCTTTAGCAGTTCAGCCATAAGGCACATTTTAAGACCATTATTTGCACAATTTTTTTCGCCACTTCGCAGGTGCGATCCAATGTACATTTTTAGCATTCATATGTAGCATAACTACATATGTACATATTTTTTTCCTGGTACTACAAAAAAAGGATATACATAAGTATTAATTATTTGCCTAGCTAAAGCAGGTGTTCATGTCATATGTGTGTCGAGATTAGTGATCAGCGAATCTGCGTGAAAAATGGTGATATCCCGCCCTCATATTAATAACAACTAATTTTTTTCAATTTCAATTTTCTTGTGATATTTTAATTTGCAAATTCGGCATCCCTAGTCGTCGACAATGAATTAGAACCTAAAGAAAAGTCCTTACCTTAAAAAGAGTTTGACTGCAAATTAGTATCTACTAGGGCTGGGAGTTCCATCTGGATTTTTTGAATATCCATATGTGTAATCTGGATATTCGAATATCTGATTAGTCTGAATATCCGGACAACAAAATGAACAGTGTTCCATTATTCAGTTTGCAGCTCAATGCATTCACTAACTTTGAGAACAATTTTACGATTTCGTTAAAACACATTTTAGAATAAAAGCTCAAACATGTTGACGCAGACACGATCTACTTTATGGGATTCGCGTGCTAACGAAAACTCACCACCGCATGGCGGTGACCTCAGTATATCCAGTAAACAAACTTAGCTATTTTTTTTCGCCAAGTTTGGTCCCCATAAAGGACTAGTGTTGCAAGCAACGCTTTTTCGGCAATTAGGGTGTTGTGCAGCTATTTAATGTGGTGAAAATTATTTAAGCACTGGGGAGATTTATTCACATGGAATTGGAGATTGGGCTAATAGATCTATTTTAAATAAATTGTGAATCTGCGAAAATATCTTTTCAGCAGATGGATACACTTTTTAACCTTTTTCCCGAAAATGTACATACAGGCTCGAAAATATGCGAGTAACATTAGGTTTGTATAGTAACAGTAACATTGCAGCGAGAGCGTAAAAGCAAAATAGAGCGTTAAATTGAGAAGAAGAGAAAACTAGCAGAAGAACTTATTGAACACAAAACTAGCAATAACTTGCAAGTGAACAGTTGTTGCACTGCTTTGACAATCTGCTGTAAACATTTTACTATTTATAAATCAGTTTTAAACTCTTTGCTTTACACACAAGCACTAACACTGTCCAGTACATCATTAATATTTTTGTTTCCACTCATTTTACTTTTGTTTGTGCCAAGGCGAATCAATATAAGGTGATTGCAGGAGTACAAAAACAAAAATTTACATGTATTTTGTTTTTGCTTTGGCGGCATAAACTGTCAAAACCTGTAAGTGTGAGTAGAAATTCAAACAAAATTTTTCAATTTGATATCAGAAGCCGTGCGGCGAAACACATACACAAAATCAACTGAGCTAGTAACACCACTTTTTATATATTCTTTTGACATTTATTCTTCTTCTTCTTCTGCTAGCTAATTTCTGCTAGCTAATTTCTGCTAGTAAAAATTTCACTAGCAAGAATTTGCAGCTCTCCCGTGATGTTACGCTCTCGATTCAGTGCTCTCTTGCAAAAGTTTGCAGGTTCTAGTACAAATTAGTACTGACTATTGGTAACTATACAAAGCTATTCAAATATCGTCGCCTCGATGGAAAATTGCCGGAAGCGTCATTTTGACAATTTGTGGTTTTTGGATATCTTCTTTAGTTTCCGACTAATTGACTAAAATTTTTTCGGTTATTTGGTACAAATTGCGTTAGTATTGCTGTCGTACTAAACTAATCAAGATCTTTTAAATAGAGCTATCTGTTCTTCTTTAGTTTCCGACATATTCAGCTTTATCATGAGTTTCATTTTCTAGAACCGGGTCACTTTTCGTCTGCGTGTGTTCACTACAGGTGGATGAAAAAATTGTTGGCGAAATTTTGTTCGGGCGAAACTCACGATTAGGCTGATTAGTTAAAAGTATGGTTAATTTATAAAAATTGTTATCACATTTTGGCGTATATCACTAAAACTGACTGCAAATTTTTTGACAAATGTCGTATGCGACAAAATTTTATTAAACTCATAAATGGTTGACACTAAACTAAAAAAAATAAGATAATTTAAGAATTTCATGAACTAGTACATAGCATTCTCCGATACTTTGGAGAAAATCTGTAGTCGTCTTTCTGAGAAATTGCATTCCAAACTTCAATCGTGAGTTACCGAAAGTAACTTGTGACAATCTTTTATCCAGGGATCTACATAAATTATAATTGTCATTATTTTCGCAGTTGGAGTATATGCCAGACGAGTAACAGGTATATACATACAAGGATACCTAAATTAGCGCGTTGAACTTGTATATTTATCTCTCTCCAACGCATTAATTCTATATACGTAGGTACCAACGCCTGACAAAGTCATGTCTAAATTTAATAATGGCTCTATGACAAAATATTCATGGAATGTATTCGTAGATTTTTATTTACTTCATTTCATACATTAGCATTGATGTTTTGTTTTTCATACATTAGTATTGATGTTTTTTACTAAATACCAGGAATAAATATTTAATAAAAAACTATTTCATTTAAGCTTAACCAACTTTTAGTTGCTCGGAGCTAATTTTGGAACGCTTCACGAAACATTATCATAGACAGTAAATGCAACCCTGGGTGCATCATTAACGAGCTGAAAAACCAAACAAATAAAAAAATTCCATCTGAACCAATATTCCCAAAAATTATAAAGCAAAACAAAAACCATTTTTTCCAATTTATGCACTGTTATTTTTATTATTGCAATACAATTTCGCAGCTCTTCAAACATTTTCCACATTGTGCTTTTAGGGCTAGTAGTTTCCGACCCCATTTGCTCGTTTTTTTTTCAATTCCGAATTTAGACTAGGCTTCATGGGAACTTACTGTGGGTGCAAACAGACCACATTTTGTAAACTGAATTGTGATATTTAATTTTATTTTATAATGAAAAATGAATTTAATGTGCAATTTTTTAAGTTTACTAGATGTAAGACAACTTTTAATTTTCTTTATATATTGCATGCTTTAGTTTTAATTGTTTAAGTTAAGTTGTAAAGGTGAAAATAGGCCTCCTGGGCAACCGAGCACATTAAAAAAAAATCGGTAACGCGCGTAAAAGCATACCTCACAAGTGGTGTGGAAAATGCAAGAACAAATATAAATGGAATAATTTTCGAAATTATGAAATGGTTATTGGTATTTTCCATCTCAGAGGGGGTGATTAATTTGAACGTTATTTAAGCTGCCTTTACACGGTCGATTTTTGTCGTTTAACCAAAATCTACCCGTGTAAATTGCAATTCAACCGTAAAATGTAAGCGTTTTGGCTAGTCGATATCTTAAGTAAATTTTCCAGTCGACAGAAATCGACCCGTGAAAAGGCAACTTCAGGAATGTTTTAATTTTCTTTCTTTTTTTTTTGCTTGAGCGTCTTTTGAAGATGTGCCAAATTATATTGTCGCCTTAAATACAAAACAACAATTTCTTTAAGCCATCTTGTGCAGCAATTTGTTGATCTTATCCTCACGGCTACCGAAATCACAAACCTCAACGTCTTGCGCCAGCTTCGGGTTGATGTGTTGAGCTTGAATAGCAACAGCAAGTTGGGGGCTTTCTTGAAGTGAAGTGAATCAACGCGCTTCGCGAAATTTGCGTTCGATCACAAAGCAGAGATTGGGACACGCTGGACCATTCCACGTTTGTACATCAATTCACAAACTGATTTAAGATTTGGATAACCCCATATAGGGGTTCGGCATACGTAGCATATTAATGATTGCCTTGCTCAATTTGATGAACACACCGTTTTAATGTGGCGAAGACAGAACTGTAAAACTACGCACTTTTTGTGCAACTTTGTTGATACCGCGGATGCGGATCACAAAAGCCAATTTGGATTTTTCAGGCCCGTCGAATTGGCCGCATTTCTTTGCCACACAGCGTTACTCCATCTCACGGCGTCCATCACGGAGTTTTCTTGTTTGATATTTCTCAGCAAACACCAAGTTTTCACATTTACGGAGTGCAATCACAGCAGAGCGCTTTAGTTTACGTTTGATCAGGGTAGCAATTTGCTGACCTGCTCTTGCTGAACTGCAGCTTCGGCTCGGGGACAGGAGGCAGCTTCCTGGAAGGTTGTCTGCCCTTTGCTTGCGGTTTCTTAACGGCCCATGATGGCAGTCATCTTAACTTGTTACTTAGCACGTTGAAAAGGCGAAAGAAAGTTCGCCAAATGTTTGGAGCA
>NW_016183592.1:0-5497 GCF_001687245.7 Rhagoletis zephyria | reverse complement strand
TACCTTCCCCTAAAGTTTGGCACGTTACTTCTGGGACACCCTGTATAGGCCTTTAAAATGGTATTGTCGGACTTGGCGTAATAAAAAAAACCCATATATCTCTTATTTTTTTTTTAATTTTGATCATCGATAATTTCTACAATTTCAAACTATTATGTCGTACTATCTAAAATTGAATATCATTTTAAATTCACTNAATTTTGATCATCGATAATTTCTACAATTTCAAACTATTATGTCGTACTATCTAAAATTGAATATCATTTTAAATTCACTGATAGCTCATTTATTGCAATCGCATAAAAATTGTCGAAGTTAGACGACTCCTCTTAAATACGGCCTAGAATTTTCAGATTTTTTGAGCAGTGTGGCCGAGGAATTAATTCAGAAATATTTTCTAAAAATTGACATATACAATCGCTCTTTAGCTAAGAAGGGCTTTTTTATTGAAAATCGTTTATGCCCATATATGTGAATAAAATAAACATACTTAGAAGATATTAACAAATACTTCCCGTACACCAAACGAAAGAAAAAACCTGAACTTTTAACTAAAGGACACAAAAAATAACGTTAGGGCGATTTCGGTATTTTTTTCAAAATTGTTTGTCTTAAAATGCTCAATATTGGTTGAATATACATAAAACTAGTGAACCCGCGTTTCGTTAAAACTCCCAAAATTTTATTTAAAAAAACGTAAACAATAAACCAAATTTTAGTCAGCGATCTGAGCGCCATATTTCATCTAAAACCGTGCAGACATTTCTGAATGAAGAGTGGAGGTTTTTAATTTCATAAAATGTCAAATCACCTTATACCGATAAAGAAGAGTTCTTAATTAAAAAAATAAAACTACACGCTAAGGTTTTTAACTTGACCTCCCATTCGAAAGAACTGTGCAAATTTAATGACTAACGCAAAAGATGCTTCTGGCATAATAAACAAGCATATGTACTTAATAAGATCGATATGAATTTTAGAAAAGGTGGTAAGCCTAATCAAAGATATGTTCAAACTAAAGCTGTCATAAATCTCTTTCGATTGACATCCATATCTTAATATTTCATAAAACTTGTGTATAAGTTAACTAAATTCGACTTTTCAAACTGGTGGCAACAGTCTTCAAAAGTATTTTTAAACTAAAGAGATTTTACTCTTTCGTCTGACAGTGCGATACAATTCTAAGTACTAACTACAAATTAAGTCTAATTTGATTGTTAAAACACGTGGCAACTCTCCTTAATAAAAGTCAGAAATAAAGAGTTTTTAAACCCCTTTCGATTGATAGCCAAATTTTAATAATTCATTTAAATTAGTAAATATTTTCAATTTAACTTCTTAAACAGGTGGTTACCCTCTTCCAGCACCTCAAAAGTATTCTTGCAATTCAAACTAAAGACTTCTTAGCGTTCTTTCGTTTGACATCCATATTGTGATATTTCATATAACTTGGGTATAAATTAACTAAATTTGACATTTCAAGCAGGTGGCAACCCTCTTCAAAATATTTTAGAACTACTACCTTCGGCGGCCGCTGTGGTTTAGTGGTTGGCAGTGCGCGCTTCCACTCTGCAGTGCCTGGATTCAAGTCCTGGCCATAGCAACATCGCAAAAATATAGAAAAAAGGTGTTTCTTAACAGTGGTCGCCCCTCGGCTTCTCATGAAAATAAAATCGCCGTTCGGGGTCGGCGTTAAACTGTAGGTACCTCTCCTCTGTGTGACAACCCTTCTATATCTACCTTAAGAAACAAAGCTTTTCAAAACCATTTCGATTGATACCCGATATGTAATAGTTGATTTATTTTTTAAAATAATTTGAATACAATACAATTAAAGGGTGGCAACTCTTTTCAAAAAAGTAAAACCTTATTGCACATCTGCAGTCCAAGCCAATATCTGCAAATCATAAGTTGCTAGAGCACTTTAAATGCTCAAAATTGACCCCGTAAGAAGTCAATATTATATACGACAGAAACCGAAAATAAAAAAATACAAAATAAATCCGATGAATCGATAACGTTCCTCATTTTTTAAGTCGGCTCAAAAATAGATTTTATAACCATTAAAAATAAAATATCTTTTAAAAATATCAGGTACGTACATCGTTTAAAACGTCATTTGATATACTTTTAGCGCATTATTAGGTCACAAATTGATGACAAAGAAATCATTTAGAACCAAGTTTTGAAACTAGTGCGATAATTATAAAATTTTTCCTTTTGTTGAATGACCCGCTCTAATGTATATGCATATTTTTCGATCCACATTTTCTATCTTTACATGCACCACATACACCTTGTACTTCAGAAACATGCCGGCACGAATAAACGTATAACCGCCACATGAAAATTCCAATATGCAACGACACAGTATTTCTGCGAAGCGGTCATGAGAAAAACGGCGAAGTGTTGTGCGGTGTGATATGAAACACTTTCGGCGGTGATGACAGCGAGAATGGCAAAAACAGCGAGCTACGCGCCAACTTCAACGACAGCGTGTCCCCAATGTGCAATGCGTGAGGCAACAATTTCAATTTCAGCTTTTAGTCGAAAATCAATTCGCACTATTCGATCGACCATGCGTTCCATATCGAAATACACGTATCTCATTTTGATTACAACTTCTTTTTAACCGCGTTGAAAAATATTTTGTCTATGGACTTTATATATGGATCTATAAGAAGCCGTTTGAAAAATATGTACACAAATTTTCATTCTTAATCGATTTCGTTAGCAATTATACACAACTTGTTGTTATTTTAGACGATTTTTGTGACTTTAGACGTTGGCAATGCAACTTGGCCACACAGTGTCTGCTGTCACTCGCTGTCAGTCACAAACTTGTTGTGGCTAGCAACGCACTTGAACACACTACGATTAAATATAAACAATGATTTAGATAAATTCATTTAATTAGTTTCGAGTAATTTTATTTTATTTTTTTTTTTCTAAAATTAAGCTACATACATATGTATGTAGATTCAATTGGTTTCACTTAATTTGCATTGTAAATAATTTCGTTTGGCCTTTATCATGTTATTGCGTATTTAATCTAGTATTTGGTTTGATTATTTACTTAGTTTTTCCCTTGCCAAATAGTCACTCATTCACTCATTCACTCATCCACTTACTTCCGTTTACACGACGATGTGACTACGATGTGGCACTCAGCGCGTTTCCACACTTTATTTGCCAATCTGCAGCCTTTCAACAACCGAAAGGCTAAGAGCCAAGTGCTATAGAAAATACAACAAAAACATGAAGAACAGCAACAACAGCAAAAATATTAGCATCATTAAAACAACAATACATTGGCAAGCAGACGCTTCTTTATAAATAAGATACTAAGCGATTAAATACAAAAATACATATGTGCATAGGTATGTAGATATATTTGTATCTACCATATGATTACAAACATACGTACATATCTATGTATGTATATTCTTATAAAATGTTCGCATTTCTAAATATACTACTAGATATAAAAATATTATTCGATACTGCTTATAGTAAACGTACATACCCACCTAACATTTGGAAGATGACTTTAATAAAAATCGCGTTACTGAGTCTTCTTCGATCACCACAGACCAAGAACTAAAGAAAGAAAGTGTGCTACAAAAGCATTTTGTGCATGCTAAAGACAGGTTGTAAAAACGAACGAAACAAACAAGATCATTGCAAGTACACACGGCGAAGAACACGCCCAATTCGTCAAAGGAATTTCTTAATTTTAATATTTTAAATTTTTATACACATACGGACATAAGTGTTGGCACAAAGAATTTTTACAATTCGTGCCAAGATTTTCTTTTACTAATTTCTTTTTTCAATTTTTTATGAAAACTCATTTTACGACAAAAGCATACAGATAGAATTTCAAAACTTTGTGCAAAACTCAGAAAAATTTAATAAATTTACAACTTTTCATGGCGATTTTTGGCAATTTTTTTCTGACTAAATTGCCAAAAATTAACGCGATTTTTTTACAACTTGGAACTTGCACTTTATTGTACAAAAATTGATTGGGCTACCAAACTGCATACCGAAAATCTTTCTAGAATATCTAGTTAATTCTGAGTTCTGCATAAAGTTTAGATATTTTATTTAAAGACTCCCAAAGGATAAGCAATACAACTGAAAAATGACTACCAAATGAAATATTAATCGAATAAGACTCACAAATGAATATGAAAACGACTCGAAAAAGAGATCAGAAAAGTGGGTAATAAAAGACTCGTCAAGGAGGTACGATTTTCTACCGACAAAAGTCTTTTATGATCAAAATATGAGCACATTTATGATTGTTTTAATCGCGCAGAGGACTCAAAAAAGACGCGAATCAATAATTTCAGAAGATGCTGGGTGGGTAGATACATCCATACATATGTAAATATGTTTTTTTTTCAATAAGCCATTCCATGAATTTTTCTATGTTATAATTTTGTGTTATTTTTGAATTACCAGAGGTGAAAATCTTAAAATTGCCGTGCACCGAAAGCACATAAATACTTAGATCTACATACATACATGCTAAATATATTTATGGACACCCACTCATAAATATATGTACATATTTTTTGTGTATTGTTATACATATATGAATATACCTGGGGTGACCTAAAAAAGTAAAGTCGGAATTTTTATGCTCTCACCACCGAAAAAATACACCCCTTTTTTATTTTGAAATCAAAAAATATATAGAGGTCGCCGAAAGCGTATGTATTTTATATGGGGGAAAATTTTTTCTTGTAGAAATGGTATAGAAATCTAGAGCGCTTTGAGCGACTTCTAAAACTTTTTTGATTTCCAAATAAAAACACAGGGATACATTTTCTCGATATAGACCAATCCAAGGGGCTGAGAGCATTAATATTTAGACTTTTTGAATTTAATGAATTTTTGGACCACCCTAATATACACACAAATATAAAATGGTATGCATTATATCCAGCTAACGGATAGTGGGATCAAAGCAAGTTTGTATATCCATAAGGAAGGTGTCTGGCGCAACAGATGACTTTTTGGACAGTAGACGGATATATCCAACTGCATACATACATATGTAAGTGGCTGATTTATATCCATAAGTACATATTATAACAGTAATATAAGACCCAGTATTAGAAATATATACTCCCATCTATTATTTTGTGATGATAAATATGTTAAAAAATACTGTATGAGCATTACGACGAAATGGACATAGTGCAAAGAATTAAAATACAGCGGCTTCGTTGGCTTGGCCATGCCCTTCGAATGGACACCGACGCTCAAGCTCTGAAAGTATTCAACCCGGACCCCGCTGGTGGTAGAAGATGAAGAGGGAGGCCGCCACTGCGATGGAAACACCACGTAGATAAGGACTTGGTTTCACTTGGCATTTCAATTTCCTTTCCAGGAAGCATGCAGGGAACCACTTTTTTCAGTCCTTATTGGGTAAATCTTTTAGAATGGCTTCACTTCAGAAAGCTTACCTAAAACATCTTTAGGT
>NW_016183591.1:0-5497 GCF_001687245.7 Rhagoletis zephyria | reverse complement strand
CGGAGGAGGAAGCCTCTTTTAGGTACAGCAGCACCGGCAGGCGGAGAAAGAAGTGCAAGTGCCGTACAGCGGACCAGTGCTCGGTTGTGTGATTTGCAGCAGCAGCCATTCCCCCCAGCTTCAACGTCCAGTAGTCCTCGAGCAGTGCAAAGAGGTGGGTGAGCGCGTGGCCCAGCTGCCCGGCGGCGGTGAACGGCGCCTGGCCGGCGTCCTTGCCGAGGAGGTAGGCCACCGACTGGCAGCCATTGGCGAGGAGGGTGGCCTGCTGGGCGGCCAGCACCGACGCCCAGACGGCCATCAGCTGCCCGGCGGCCAGCTGCCGGCGGACGGCGCCGCTCAGCTGCAGACAGCTGGCGGGCGCCTGCGGGTGACAGGCGGTGATCTGCTGGCGGGCCTCCCGCTCCAGCCAGAACTGAATGCCGGTCATGTCCTGCAGGGCGGCGCCCATCAGCTGACTGACATTGCTCATGTTCAGCCGCATCAGACTGTAGGTGACGTTGTAGTAGTAGAAGTTGCCCTTCAGTATCGACCATCGATAGGGCTCCATCGATGGGAAGGAGGAGGAGGAGGAAGTTGAAGGTGGCAATGACGGTGGTGAATTGGCTAGCCCGCCGGGAGATGATGATGACTTTCTCTTGACGTTGATGTCTGCTGGTGTTTGAGCGCTGGAAACGGGACTGGTGGCACTGTGGTCGACGTCAATGCGAGAGCGAGAGCCCTTTCGAGTCATTTGGATGATGTTGAGCAGCATAAAGAGGTGCCGACGAATTGGGTCGTGTGGTTTGCTGTCGTTGTCTGCAGTACTCAATTGAGGGTTCATCAGGTGGGCAACTATCAGCGAAAGAAAGGATTCTTTGGGGCGTATAGAGTGAAAGGACCTTAGTGGAAACTCGTTGGCCATACTCATGTCGTCGCAGTCTGTGGGTTCATTTTCCAAATACAACTGCTGTTCATCGTCGATTAGTTTTTGAAACTTTTCTAAGCTCTGTGTGAGTCCGCCAAAAGGGTTTGGCGAGTTGGTTTCTAGGGAAGAAAGTGCCATTTTAAGCTGCATTGATTGAATCAGGTTCAATGAACACTTTTTCTGGTGGTTATCACTTGAAGGTCCAGTTTTAGTGTTACTACTTTTTGCCTCATTAAATGTCTCACTAATCATTGAGGGTTTCAGAAGTGGCATCGACTTTTGCAAAACATCTTGAAGAGACCGCTGGCTTATTCCTATGGTCGTTTCAACGTCTCGAAGTGCCATTGAGAGTTGTCGTAAAAAAAGTGGCTCAGAGTTGGCTGATGTCGCTAGTCTATCTGATGAGTGCTCATACGGTTGAGCGTTTTCAATAACGCGTGATTGTTGCGCACTTGTATCGGCTTGAAAGTTGTTGTCATTGCCATGGTTTGAACAACTAGTCGATACTGTTTTGCTGCTCAGCTTAAACAAGGCAAAACAAGTGTGCACGGTTGATCTGATAGCCGGCGGTTGACAATACATTTTTGTGGTGATGATTTTTATAGATAAAAAACCTGACAAAAAATGATTTTTAATAGTGTAAATAGTAAACAAATTGATTACCTGGCAAAACTTTTACGTAATTTTATAAAACGAAAAATTATCTGTTAAAGATGAGTTTTTAAAAATAGAAATTTGTGCAGTGGTGATTCAAGTTTTAAAGAAAATCAGATATTTTGTTGTTGTTTTGAACTGACAATGTTGAGTGTTGTTGAGTGCGTGGTGGCTATTCGCTGTGGATTGTGTGACACAATAGTGAACAGGTAAGATTATTGGTCTTTTGAGAGCGCATTTTTTTCTACAGGCGCACGGCCTTCTTCACCATTACTGTCAGCGGCGAGTCAATGAAGTCAGTGACTAGTGCTGTTGCAGTGACTAACTGTCACAAACTGCGCTCAATGAGAAAGGCAATGCCAGCGGTATGATGTAATAAATGGCACTTTAGAAGAAGAAAAAGAAGGAGAAAAGAAGAGGAGAGGAGAGGAGAAGAAGACAAGAAGGCACAATGTAGTGAGTTGAGTTTGAGGACCGGCAGACTGTCAGCAGACTGAGCTGACTGAGCCTTGATAGGGATGATTGCTGTAGGTTTGTGTTTGGAAAAGACAAAGAAAGTTTGGTCGATATGGCCAAGTGATCGACAGTGATAGTTCAAGTGCATATACACACACACGCACACAATTTACTAACAAACAGTGCAATCACACCGACTTGCAGAACAGACTACTGTCAGCAAGTAAGTGACAGTAGTCTACTACTAGTGCACCAGTTGCAATGTGCAGGTCACATCAGACAAAGTCAAAATGCGTTAGACGCAAGTGAGGAAATGCAAAGAGGAAATGTGTGTGTGCTTTCCAGCCGATGTATTATACTGCACTTAAATACACCTTTTTTTCTTCATCCGAATATTTGCTGTACTTGCTGCAGNTCGATATGGCCAAGTGATCGACAGTGATAGTTCAAGTGCATATACACACATTTACTAACAAACAGTGCAATCACACCGATTTGCAGAACAGACTACTGTCAGCAAGTAAGTGACAGTAGTCTACTACTAATGCACCAGTTGCAGTGTGCAGGTCACATCAGACAAAGTCAAAATGCGTTAGACGCAAGTGAGGAAATGCAAAGAGGAAATGTGTGTGTGTTTTTCAGCCGATGTATTATACTGCACTTTAATACACCTTTTTTGCTTCATCCGAGTATTTGCTGTACTTGCTGCAGAGTGACACAGTGCCAATGACTTTGCTTTGCTTGCTGGAGATGACCTGAACACTCGGTGTTGGGCGCGGCAGACAAGTGGTGTTTGGCCGGCGGTGTGTACTGTACTGCACTGGTGTAAACGATGGGAAAGGTGATGTCAATAAGGATGAGTGACTTGGGAAATGAAATGAGGGGAAAAATGGTTGGCTGTTTAATAGTGCCCTCTGTCAATATGGTGCGCCCACAACGGTGCCCAGTGCCACTTGCTGAAACGGTTCAAGTGTGTTATGGCTGCAAAAAAAGTTGGCAGTGCTTGTGTAAAAGAACAGTGAGGGAGAGCAGTAACTCTAACATTAACTGGCAAAGGTAACTGATTAAAAAACAAAAAAGTAAATGAAAAACTAAGTGAAAATAGAGTGTGTCAACAGAAGTGTAAGAGAGCGCTATTGAAGGAAAATGAAACGCCAGCTAGTGAGAACTAATTGACAGGTTGACTTTTGTTGAGAACGTTTTTTTCATTAAACAGCCAAAAATGGAGAGGAAATAGTAAAAGTGTGTGTGTGTAAATGCACTTAAACACTTGAGTCAACAAAAATATAATAACAATAAACAGATGGCCGACCGGTGTTTGGATGAGGTAAGAAGAGAAAAGGAGCGAGAGAACGGTTCACGGTGTTTAAAGGTTCACAGCAGTAAGTTGTGTGAAGAGCAGCAGTTGCCAATAAACTGAATAAAAACAGTTGTTAAGCTTCCTGTAAACTAGGGCTGGTCCTGTGGGAGCGTAGTATGGCAAAAAGTAAAAAGTGTTGAGTTAGCACGGAACGCTAAATTTGTGTCACAGTCAAAGTGAAAAGAAAGGCAGTACTAGCGCCGCCAAGATAGTAAACAAAAGTTGACAACAGAAGCGCAACAGTGCCCTGCTGCACACCAGTGAGTCAATTTAGGCAGTATGATGTGTAAATAATGTGTGTGGACAGTAAACAGCAAAACAAAACAAAAAAAATGGCAGATATTGTCGTCCAGTGACTGACGAAAGATTAGGATGGCTTGGGATGCTGCTCGTCTGATCAAAATGTTGAGTTTTGCTGCTGTCTACCGTTTATTCTGCCCTGCGCTGATGGCAACAGTGTGCTCAGTCAGTCAGCAGCAGCAGCAGCAGTGGTGGTGGTGGTCAGAAGATCACGTGTACATGCAGTCACAGCTGGTGGCAGTCAGTGGTGGCAGTGGTGGCTGATGATGGCCAACAGGCGACATTGGAGAATGCCGCCAGCAGCAACTGCAGTTGAGGCACACTTGCAAAGAGGGGGAACAAGAGAAGACTGCCGTCCATCACTTCCACCACTTTCATTACTTGCTACCACCATTGGTCAATAACGGCCACATCGGTAGGACAATCTTCGAACACCGAACTGCCGACGTGATTGTTCGCTTGTAGTGTCTTGGGCATTGAGAAGATGTATCCTTCAGCGCTGTATTTTATTTTTAAAAACAAACTGTATTTTCAGTAGTAATCAGTTCAGTGCTCAAATGATGAGCGCACTTGTACATGAATCATTTCAGTGCACCTGTCCACTTCCTCATTTACATGAAAAACAGTGTGTGTATGTGTGTGTGCTTGTGCTCATCTTAATCCCAAACTGTCAATTGAACTCTCAGCTTATGTAACTGCATCNAGTGCTCAAATGATGAGCGCACTTGTACATGAATCATTTCAGTGCACCTGTCCACTTCCTCATTTACATGAAAAACAGTGTGTGTATGTGAGTGTGTTTGTGCTCATCTTAATCCCAAACTGTCAATTGAACTGCCAACTTATGCAACTGCATCAGTTTGGTGCCAAACTATTTTTAATAAAATCAATTAAACTCAGAGTAACGAGTTGCCTGAGCTGAGATATGCACCGCTTATCGGTAACGACTTTGGCAGGGCCTTGAAATGGAAAGTATCAAGAGGTAAAACTAGCAAACTAGCGCAAAATGCTGATGTGGAGGAAGATAGAGCGGTTTTACTTTTGCATTAACATCATCATCAAAAGCATTAGTAGCAGCAGCGCAAAGAGCCCATTGAGCCACAGTGGACGGTGATGAAAGCGGACAGTGCAGCATACGCTTACGAAAAAACACACGCAAACTGTTTTCGCTTAAGCAGTGAAAGCGAGGAAAAGGCTAATGAGTTAGTGGCAAGGTAGCGTAGCAGGTGAGCACAGGTACGCTGAATCAATGGCTAAGCACTAGTTGGACATCAGTTTGTGGAACAAGGACGGAAGAAGTGTCTGCAGTGGCTGACCGGTTAGAATGGTGTGAAGGCATCAGTGCTACCACCACCACCACTACCACAACCATTTCCACCATCACCTTCATCACCACCGCCATCATTACTCACAGTCTCTGACAGCCACTTTCGATCGATGACTGCAGTTCGACCGTGAACGACGAGTCCAGCTAGTTTTCTCTTTCTTTCTCTCGCTGTTCACTGATGTCCACCGATGTGTCAAGCATCCCTTTTCTATTCATTTAACTTTTTTTTGTGTGAAAGTGTGCTCGAGCTGCGTTTGTCATCGTTGTCGTCAGTCGATTAGCTGTCGGCGTTTGCNGAGCGGTTTTACTTTTGCATTAACATCATCATCAAAAGCATTAGTAGCAGGAGCCCATTGAGCCACAGTGGACGGTGATGAAAGCGGACAGTGCAGCATACGCTTACGAAAAGACACACGCAAACTGTTTTCGCTTAAGCAGTGAAAGTGAGGAAAAGGCTAATGAGTTAGTGGCAAGGTAGCGTAGCAAGTGAGAACAG
>NW_016183590.1:0-5497 GCF_001687245.7 Rhagoletis zephyria | reverse complement strand
GTTTTGGATTTCGGAACACTGACCTTTTTCTTTTGAGTTTTAAGCGGAACTATCTAATTTTGCACCGGACTTTCAGCTTAGCCCAATAGTTTTTTATCAACCGTCATCATGACTGTTTTCCACCTGTATCCATATCGTCGAAACAATGTTCTACTTTTCGGAAATTTTAAGGTTAAATGGCATATTTAAATATCAGCTTTGCTTTTTATAAATGTCTTTAAAAGCAGTAACGTTTAACCGATATATTTTTTTTAAATGTATTACCTAACAACTTCGAGTGACTTTGTGCTTTTAGTTAGGTAAAATAAGTGCATGTGTGGAAAGCCACAAGAAACATTAAAAAGCTGCTTATAGCTGTATGCCTACTTATACAGAATTGTTCTAAATATTATAATGCAAAACTCGACACAAATGGTAAGAAAGAAGCCAAAAAGAACAATAATTAAATACTTCTTAGATGTTGCGAAATCTGAGCTTTTGTATTTAAAAGCCTCTCACTCCTATTGGTAGTAAAATTACACTTCAAATTTTCATTTTAAGCCATCTTTCGCTGCCTTAAGTAAAGTAATCTCTGTCTCCTCCCAGCTGAATTCAATGCATTTTACTACTTCTTTCATACTTTGGCTCTAAAATCTCGTGCGAGAAGTTAACAATGAAATGCATTGAAGCATATTTTCGAAGTCATTTTCCACTATTAAACGAACATATTCATTTGAGTGTACCCTGCGTTAGCCACTTGAATATTCTCCTTATCCCCGCTTTGACAAAGTTTTAATATATGCAGATGCAAGAAAACGCAATAAGCGTTCCAAGTAATTGCTTCGCAGTAGGCGACATTTGCATGGCAATTATTTTAATGCAAATTGTATGGCAATTGAGACTAAAATAAGAGCAGAAAGTAAATGAAATACAATGAAAAAAAGTTTATTTGAAATTTAAAATGATGCATTTAAAGCTCACATATTAATTTAAGGACTACAATTGGCTGACCGTAAGCAATTAGTCAAAGGAATTTCCCTATATTTATAAAAGAAATCTCAATAAATATTATTGGAATTATTACAATGCATTTACTAAATATATATATATATATATATACTACATATACATAAATAGAAAGCATCATTCGATTGGCAGCCATTTTTTTTNCGATTGGCAGCCATTTTTTTTCAAAATTTCTAGATCGCATTGAGTAATTGTTATTTTACTGCTAGTTTTTGGGAAAAGGTAAAATTTTTAATTAAAATTTTAAGCATTTTTTTTTTAATTTTGCACAAAATTTGAATCATTGTTTTTTATTGATTTCGTTATAGACTTTCATATATTTCTATAAAAATCAATTTACTTAGGCACAGAGCATTAAATTAGGAAAAATCAATAGTGACATTGTTTTTTATCGTTTCTTAATAGAAACACAATGAAATATAAAAAATAAAAATTTTTGTGTTGAAATCTTGGATCTCTCATCTCTTATGGATATTTATGGGTATATAGACACATCGAATACTCCAAAGCCCGTCAACTATTTCAATAAGAGTTCACCAAATACGCGCGTTACAAAAAATCAAAAAATCGCGTAATTCCTAGTTTATATATAGACTCTGTACCCCTGCGTACCATCACGCGGAGGCAAAGCTATTGGGCCTCATGCATAAAAAGTGAGCTTAAGCTCAGACTCAATTTTTGCACTGATGGGGTGAGCTCAAGCTCAAGAATTTGTACTGAAAATCAAGTCGGAGCTTAAGCTCACTTTTAATGCATGAGGCCCATTAAGTCCTGCTGGCGAATAAGTATCAATTTAGGTACCATATAAAGTGAAAATTAATTGCTTAAATGGTCATTAATAGCACGTTGTATTGGAAATTAGGGCCGACTTAAGGGCGATGCAGATGAAAATTTATTTTATTGAGATACCAACACGCCTTTCCACCTCGTTAGCGCCAAATTAACTAAACTCATATTCTTCGCCTCATCCGGTAATCACAATTCAAACGGGCGTACTCACATTCTTTCGAATGTAGGCTCAAAACTAAAAAGCTTAAAGTTTAAGTTTACAGTTGTTTGCGAAATACCCTGGACTGCACTAGACATACATATGTACGTAACATATTTATTTTAATGTTTCGTTTGTTAAGTGATGTAGTTTTCGTTATTTCGTAATTTTTTCTTATTTACAAAATTTTCTTTTCATAAGATGATTTAAGTTACATAATCGGTTTTTTATTTTCACATTTCACGCTGTATTTCAGTGGAAACTAACAATCGGTACTGCATGCACATACATATACATACTTAAATATAAAAAATTCCAGAAACGATATGCTGACAACTTTATTTACCATGGTCAAAGGACAGGATTCCAGCACGTACACGAGCTCAAATTGAATTCTCAGAAATATTATTTTTATTAGCTTCAGAGGAATTATTTTATTTAGACCACAACAAATTGCTCTTGAATTTCCCACATTCCGTTGCCGACAAAAGGAAGCAAAAAATGCGCCAACATGCACGTGTGCGGTACTACTATTTTTATTATATCGCACGTTTAATAATATAGAGATGTAACTCAAAATTTACGATTTCGGAAATACATTATGCAATTATATGTTCACTTTAATAGCACACCAAACTTCTCAAATATAGCGAAGATAGTTGTCTCCTATTCATCTGTCTTTTTGTATATCAACTGCATGAATTAATAAAACTTTGATTGCGTTTTCCCTCTTTCACAGATTTTGGTAGGATGCATTAAAATACACCTTCAATAAAAATGTTAATTACCTACACTGAAAATAAAATCAGCGTAAATATAACGAAAACTTGCGTAAATCTTACGAAATTTTTCGTAATTTTGAGCCACGAAAGTTTTCGTTGATTGTACAAAACCGTTTTCGTACACATTACGAAAATATGAGGCATCAGATTTTTAGTACATTTTACGAATGTATTCGTACAATTTACTAAAGAATTTAGTACTAATTACTAAAGAATTTGGTACTATTTACTAAAAAAAAAAAAATCGTATTATTTCTTTATTTTTTTACGAAATTTTTGAAAAAGGCACAGAAATAATTCGTATTTTTAACGAAAATACTTTCGTAAAATCTGCGCTTGTTTCGTAGAATGTGCGATTTTGCTTTCATTCTCCACACTGTAAAAAACATATTACGAATTATAACACAACACTTTTACTTTGTTTTTATCGTTAATTTTAGGCGTTTTTGTTAAACAAAACGTTTTGCAAAAACGCTTAACATTATTGATTAAAATTTAATGAAAGTGTTGTGCTATAATTTTAGTCATGTCAATAATAAAATCAATCATACGTTCTACTACACTGTAGTTTAGAATTAATAAAAAAGGTTATTTTACCTATAATAAAACTTAAGTCTTTTATTTATATGCATACGAATAGGTTCTATACTACATATTTTTTTATTGCTTAGGCTTCATTCAATAAAGTATATTGATGCAAAGTGCTAAACTCAACAAAACTAAGTATAAGAAGATATAAAATATGAAAGAATATAAAAAATACTTGGTTTACTTTCTTAAATATTATAATATTTTTATGTAGAGGAACTTGACAGATTTGCAGCTTCATCGATGTTTGTTTCCTTGACGACTATAAATTAAAGGAAAATTCTAAGGCGTTTGAAAAGCAAGTTTCAGTGAAAATTCATACATGTACTTACTTTTAATTATATTAAGTAGTGCTCCTGGCCTAGGCTTGCCGTTGATAGGTAACTGATGAAATTGCGTATTTATCAAGTCACACATTCCAGCGCAAGGTGCAGCGTAGGCGATGTTAAAAACATTGTATGCTTAAAGGCATAGTATATCCACAGCTTTAATATTTAATTTTGTATTGTCTTTTTATCCAGAAAATCCCTTTTTAAAACGTTTAAAATTATATTATACGTTTCACAGCAGCCAACAATGATTTCCGCAATGACACGTGATGCAAAAAATATGATGAAACTGCCGGTAATTGAGAATATTGTACGAAAATATTCGTATGCTGTACGAATTTAAAAAACATGTTTCTGCATTAGTACTTTATACGAAAGTATTAACTAAATTGTACGAATGCAGAATTGTAGATTTCGTATGTTTTAAAACCACACGTAAATATTACGAATGCCTTCCTGCAATATACAAAATTATTCGTACTGAGATTTGTTCAGTGCTTTACGAATATGTTTCGTAAAATAAACGTTAGATTTCGTAAATTGTACTGAAAAAATGCCTTACGAAAGTCCTTTACGTATGGTTCGTAAAATATTGTTTCGTTGTGAAAAATGTGTTCGTATTATGAACGAAAGTTTCGTACATTGTACAAAAACCAACACTACGAAAGATTTTCGTAGCACTTTTACGAAATTTTATTTTCAGTGTATTAGTATCGAAAACAACGGAGTTACATTACACTTTTCAAAAAGCCCTACCTGTATTTCATACTCATTTTATAATGTTTTTTGCTTCTTAGGGTGGCGATATATATGTGTATATATTCAGCGAAAATCAATTCATCAAGTGACTAACTCTATGTAGTTACGTAACGTCACGCAAAATTTCATGTCTGGTAATTTAAGTGTGGCCATAAATCAACTGTAATAGTGAACGATGGACGTCAGTTGGTTTTTGATCCTCAAAGTCAAATGCATCAACTTTCGGTGTTCAGTTGACCCAACTATGCGAAAAGTGTAAAAGCGAAAACCGCCCTGCTCTGCATATTTGATACAAATTTGTTAAATTAGTTATGTGTGTTGTGCTCTGTGCTCTGACCCTTTCTTGTGTTTTTACATTTCACAACAATGGACTTGCCTACATATTTTATGCAAGCATTGTTCAAGCAGTAGAGAATAAAATTTCGTATTATTCCTTTTATGTGCGTATTTTTTCACAATGACAATACACTCTATTCAATTACTTTGCGGCCATATGAACAAGAGTAGCCTATATAAAAAGACAATAAAAAAAACAACATGAGCACGGACCGAACATAACAGCTATCGATGGAAACTGTCATGGAAAATCTCACTATGAAGGAAATATTCTATTCTACAACTAAGTGATGCATACCAATCGATTTCTTTTTTCACCGAGACCCACATTTGAAAATGAATATTTATTTGCAATTTTTATGCAATATAAAAAAAAAAAAACAATTATTTTTGATTTTAATATTATAAATCCAAAAATAACAATTATTTTTGATTTTTATGTTATACTATATATTTTAGATAACAGTTATGAAGACTTTTATTTACAAAAGTCATAAATAAAAATCCGTCGGTGCCTTTTACTTTTAAAAGTCATCAATATAAATCAGTCATCATCCAGGTCCACGCTCTTTTTTTCCCTATTCTATTTTGGGAAACCATAACTGATATCAATAGTGAGTATACATATATATCCTAACATGATCTTCGAACCTAAGAACCATTTTTTTTTACAATAAAATAACATACATATACATATCTTAAATATATTT
>NW_016183589.1:0-5498 GCF_001687245.7 Rhagoletis zephyria | reverse complement strand
ATAAGATTATCTGCTTGATAAAGTTATCGGTTTAGATGAATACCACTTACATGGGCGTAGCCAAGTAGGGGCGCGCCCCCCAAACTTACAAAATTTTGCCTATATATTCAAAAATAGTACCAGGAGAGCTTGCTCNTTAGCCTCTTCTGTGGAATTATCGTGGAAAACTAAGTTTTGTATATTTTTATAATTGGAAAAAATTTATTTGAAGGAAAAAAATTGCCAAAAATCGCCAACACCGATTTCCAAAATTTTTACGCGCAGAATCGCCAAATCTGGACACTCTTTCTATAACCAAAGAAAATCCGACTATTGTCGCATGTGTAAACGGAAAGAGAGTGTGGCTCGTTCATGTAACAGACTGCGTAAACTTATAAGATTATCTGCTTGATAAAGTTATCGGTTTAGATGAATACCACTTACATGGGCGTAGCCAAGTAGGGGCGCGCCCCCCAAACTTACAAAATTTTGCCTATATATTCAAAAATAGTACCAGGAGAGCTTGCTCGATAATTTCGGCCGCCTCCTAACTTTCAAGGTTTTTCCTATATATATACTGTATAACAAATTATATTCCCAACGCTAACAAAATAATTAGTAAATTGATTTAAAAAGTGGATATGTGGATCATCCGGTTCTGTATCAAGTTATTCTCTCTAACTTCAAAGCATGCGTTTAAAAAGGGCAAAAACCTGGCTGCAGTTGACAATGAGCAAAAATAGTTCAATTGTTTATTACTTTGTTTTTAGGTTTGTGTCATCTAAGCGTACAACGAAAGTTTTGTATCACAGAACCAATCTGAGATTATTGATAAAACTATAGAACGTTTGGTTGAACAGCCAAGACGTTTACTTCTTAAGTGTGACAAAACAAAATCAAGTAATATATTTAGCATAAATGAATATACCAGCATAAAAAATCTGCATATTCAAAATGTTCAATACGTCCCCATATTTATACATACCTATGTATATAATTTAAGAGAAGATATTTCGCTGCAAAGCAATGATTATAAATTGTTAGTTTACCTTACAAAATTGCGGAGGGATATTACAGAGTATACGGAAAAAACTTATTTTTTACATTTTTTATTTTGAACAACGTCTGGTCCGGCTATTTGGTTTACTATGCAGGAGAGCTATGAATTTAAAAAATACATCAGGGTTTAGTTGAGATATTCGCTTTTGACCACTGTTTTGTACATTTCCCAGTAGTGCAAAGCTTTTGACTGCCATTCACCTGGGAGTGGCCCGCGTGTACTGGGTTTGGGTCCCGCCACGTTAAAACCCTGCCCAATGGAAAAAAAACACATGCCTCAGATGATACCCCCTTCTTTTGATGACGATCACGGCAAACATAAGAAGGACTATGATTTTAGGGTATGCACTTGGAATATCCGAACCCTTAATCGGGATGGTGCCTCAGCCCGGCTGGTTGATGTCCTAGGGAAAATAAAGGCTAACATCACCGCCATCCATGAAATGCGATGGACGGGGCGAGGAGGGTAAGCGTGGAGCCTTGCGACGTCTACTACAGTTGCCACGTAAAGGAGCGCAATTCGGTGTTGGATTTGTGGTGGGAGAGAGACCGGCGTTCACTCTAGTGGACGAAAGTCTAGCCACAATCCGCATCAAAGCGAAATTCTTCAACATCTCATTCATATGTGCCAATTCCCCGATGGAAGAGAAGATGAGGCATCCAAGGATCTGTACTGATTTTTACATTTAATAAATGTTTTTGTGAATTGGTATAATTGACATTTATTTGAGGTTAACATGTTCAAAAGAATGGTTTTTAACAACTCATACATGTGAGCAGATAAGAAGCAATTTATTGAACGTGTAAACGCAACGCTAATTAAATTTAAACCATTTTTCAAAAGCTGTCACCTTGAAATTGTTTCGTTTCCTAACATTTCGCAAAAAAACTGCCCGAATTCAATACAAAATAATAGCCCGGTTCCAAATACTTCAGGACATGGAACAGCCATAGTATTTCAAACTGAAGACGAACCCTACTGCTTTTGTGCTTCTTGTGCAATGTAAGTTCTAAAAATAGATGAGTTAAAATTACTAGTATTACTTACCAGTTCATACCTGCCAACCCGATAAGTAGGCCAGAAAAAAATAGACAATTCAACGTTTTCACGTTCTATAGGCTTAATACTTCTGATTGATGAGTACAAAATTAAAAAAAAATAATAATAATTTTTAAGTATTTAATTAAAAATATCCTGACCAGGATTTTTTTCAGCCAACCCACTCGCAAAATATTTATTAAGACATAAATTTCATACAAAATAGCTTTAATCCATGAAACCGGTGGGTGAAGGTCGTATCCTTGTCGGATCTTAGACTATTATAAGACTGCCATAACTTTTGTATTCAAAGTCATATTAATATGGCGGTAAGACAGAAATACGCGCATTGAAAATTCATATATATGATAGAAATCTTGGAAAATTGTCATATCTCGAGAGAAGTTTTTTTGTCAAATGTCCACAGATTTTATTAAGGCAGATCACTCTTTGATGCGAAACTGCGAAAGGCAAAAATTAGCGTTTGCTTTGTTGCTTTGCTGTGCGTTTGTGCGAAACGACGCCATAACGGTGCCATATGTTTGTTGTAAAAAACTGCCGATTTTCGCACTTTCGTGCGTGAACTCTAGTATTGTGAATGTTGTATTTAATAAACCCACTAAACAAATATTTCAAATTTGTAGCTTAAAATATGCAAACAAATTCTGACTCCAGCTCGTCTTCTACTGAAACTGTATGAGCTACAAAATTGCGTACTCCAAATTAAAAAAAAATAAATAAAATCGGATAGTTAGATATTTTGATGAAATTTTTTTTTAATTTTTAACATTTCTACAAATTTTCTAGAAAGTTTGAGACTTCATCTTGCATGGTTTTTGTTATAGAATTAACTTTATTTTTATATAAAATTTAAATTAAGTAAGGAAAGAAAAAATTGTCAATACATTTTAGTACCATTTACATATGTGAACACAACTGTACATACATATGTAATACGTTTGCTTTGTTTTAAACTAATGAACTGTTATACTGATAATACTATATGTATTTAAACGTCGATTAGTTATTTTTTTTTAATTAATGCGCTGTTATTTGGTTGTTATATTGTTAATAAACGAAAAAGACGCTTAAAAATTAGCTGATTTTTATGGCTTTGTACTGATTTTTGATCCCAACTGTACTGATTATGCCACTAAAATATCTGGCCACCCTACTCCACACAGACACGGCGGGCTGAGACTGATCGAATTCGCCGGGACCGAAACTTGGCAGTATGTATTACTGGGTTCTAGCATAAAAAGATCCATCAAGCTACATGGATGTCTCCACATCGAAAAACGGGAAACCAAATCGAGCATGTTGTGATAGACGTAGATGTACATACGTACACTCCGAGGGCCAAACATCGATTCGCACCACTATATTGATGCATCCAATATACGACCCTACCTCGGAGCAGCAAAAAAGTGCCCCTAACAATGCAAGGAAAGTTCAACGTCGTAAAGCTGCAATCAAACCAGACGGCCAATGGATTCGCCGCTCGGCCCTCACACCTGCTGTGAGAGAGCACTCTTCAATAAACCGACTTGCGCGAGCAGTGAAACCACATTTCCCGCTCATTACTAGTACGATGAGGAGTGTGAGAAAAATGCTTGAAATGCCGACATAAAAAACACCCGAAATTTATAGCAGAGAGTTGAGCGACTTACGGAAGGTTTCAAGACTGTTGTAAGAACAACCATGGCGACCTAGTGACCGATGTGCAGAACGTACTCAGATTATGGAGAGAACACTTTTTGACCCTTTTGAATGGCAGAAGCACTGAAAGAAGTGGAGAAGACTAACCCGAGGTCCCAGTCGATGACGATGGAGTCGATATCCCAGCGCCTGACTACGATGAAATGTAGCAAAGCTACTTGAGCTGACGGCCTGTCAGCTGAGCTATTTAATTACGATGGCAAGGAGGTAATAAGGTGCATGCCAGACGACTGGAATTCAAGTGCGCTCTGCCCAATCCACAAGAAAGGCGACCACGCCATGCGTGCCAACTACCGCGGGATCAGCCTTCTAAGCAGAGGTTGCAAGGTCTTATCGAATGTGTTGTGTTAAGACTGAATACCACCGTCAATGAAGTGATTGGGCCTTATCAGTTGTGGCTTTAGACCTGGCAAATCTACCATAGACCAGCTATTCACAATACGCTAAATCTTGGAAAAGACCCGCGAGAAAAGGATCGACACTCACCACTTATTTGTCGACTTTAAAGCCGCTTTCGACAGCACAAAAAGGAGTTTCCTATATGCCGCTATGTCTGAATATGGCATCCCCTCAAAACTCATACGGCTGTGAAAAATGACGTTGAGCAATACCACCAGCTCTACTCTGTTGCCGTTCGCCACCAGACGGGGTTTCAGACAGGGCGACTCTCTCTCATGTGGCTTCTTTAATCTGATGTTGGAGAAGAACTGATAAGATCTGCAGAACTGAACCGCTCAGGAACAATTTACTGCAAGAGCGTTCAATTGCTGGGCTTATGCCGATGACACTGACATCATCGATAAGAAAAACCGCGAAGTCTGGGTCTGGTGGTAAAGGAGGACAAGATGAAGTATCATCATAGTCATCAAACAAACAATCAGCACATTCCTTGCCTTNATGATTGATTGAAGTATCATCATAGTCATCAAACAAACAATCAGCACATTCCTTGCCTTTGCACCTACGTCCCTTTTGACAGTTATTATTTCGAGAAAGTAGAGAATTTCGTTTACTTGGGAACCAGCATTAACACCGATAATAATGTCTGCATGGAAATCCAACGTAGAATAGCTCTTGCCACCAAGTACTGCTTTGGACTGAGTAGGCAATTCAGGAGTAGTCCTTTCTCGACGTACGAAAACCACTCATCATGCCCGTGCTGGTATATGGCGAATTAAACTACAACGGCTCAACTGGCTTGACCATGTCGTTCGAATGGACACCGACGCCCCAGCTCTGAAAGCATTCCGGCTTCACTGAGCATTTCCAATTGGCGTCAGTTGGACAAAATCGCTTTGGCGGTTACAACGCCAGATAATAAGAAGAAGAAGAGAATAGATCTATAACCTTATCGGTCACACAGTGTTATAATCGCGACGAAATCCTTGACGGTGGTACCGGGAGGGGAACTTTACATGACGGTAAGAAGTTTAATTTGGGTTAAAGTCTCACACTGATGGGGTTAGGCTTTCGATGCTTCCTCCTCGTAAAATAAACATGCTCAGTAAAAAGTTAACAATTTACATCGACGAAGAATTTTATATACATTTTTGTGAACTTCTGTTTATTTGTTTTTGTACAACATATTTACCTCTATTGGTTACAATAATTTTAAGCTATAATAAAAANTTTACATGACGGTAAGAAGTTTAATTTGGGTTAAAGTCTCACACTGATGGGGTTAGGCTTTCGATGCTTCCTC
>NW_016183586.1:4714-5499 GCF_001687245.7 Rhagoletis zephyria | reverse complement strand
AATCGTAGTATTGACTGAAACTGATATTGAAACCGAAGTCAAAACAAGACACTCTTCGTGCTGGCAGGGAATTTCAAGCTAGAAACAAGCGGTAGAATGAACTTTTTCAAGGTTCCAAAGTGACAAACTAGCAAAAAAAAATTAAAAAAAAAAGAATACAGAAAACTGGCAGAAATCATGCAGAATACACAATAGCGAAAGAAAAATACACAATTTTTTTTTTCCACAACAGTTCATTAACTTTCCATATGCAATTGTATGAAAAAGGGTTAATTTATTTACAAAGAAATGAAGATGATAATAATTTGAAATTTCGTAACTGACGCGCCTCTTGGCAAATGCTTCATCAGTGGGTTTGCATTGCATTGTATTTGGCATGTAACAGGATCGTTTTGCATTTTTGTCATGTGTGTCGTGTATGGCTTTCAAAAGTACATACATACATACAGTACACACATTATACACTACATCGAGGCAAACTCAATAATTACCGTATTAATAGTTGTTCTTAAAAATGTCTGGCAAATTTGCCACAACTACATATTTACTACTCAGTCAATCAACTAACTTAAAACCCTCGTTTATTTATGTTTGTATATACATATATATGTAGAAGAAGAAGAAAAAAATGTATATAGAAATGTGCATGTCCTTTTGTCAACTACTGCGAAACTGTACATACAATGCATATTAACAACAAAACAGCCAACTCTGCACAAAACTTCTGCGCAGACGCAACAGTTCGCTTTAAGACTGCATACATAGATATGTATTTAGGTAGAGTA
>NW_016183586.1:0-3765 GCF_001687245.7 Rhagoletis zephyria | reverse complement strand
AATAAGCAAAAATTTACAACCAAAATTTGGAGGTTATGTTGAAGTTGACAGAAGTTACCATTTTTTACTAGAAAGCGATCCCGTACTTTTCAATGTTACTCTCTCGCTCTGAGCGAATTTTTATTTTTTGACAGTTTTATTAGTCCGAGTCCGAGGAATACGGGATTGCACCTATTGTTAAACCGTTTTAGTTCAACGGCTATAGAAAAAAATCTAAGGAATTTCAAGAAAGATTGTAGCTCTAGCCTTCTCATGACAGTCGGTCCACATAATAAGAACGGCTTAGGTTCATATCTATCCAATGACTCCAGTAAAATTCTCCAAAAACTCTTTGGGGAATTTACATGCAGTTACAAGACTAAAAACATTATAACCCTAACAATTTAGTCCGCTACGCTTGTCAAAAGTTCATTCTGTGGCCACTTAGACCTATTATGATGTCGAATAGAAGAATTTGTGCTATTTATTTCTTCATAATCTTACACAATCCGAATCCTTCGAGGCAAATCCAGACAACCCCATCAGTGGGACAATGCCTGAGCTGTTCAGATGCTCGAATAAATGGGTTTCACAAATCTCAAGCACGCCGATCGAAGTTTGCATTCTGTCTATATCTCATCTTTATAGCTTTATAATCGTTTTGAAGAACCGCAGGAACTTTCGGGTGTACGCAATAAATACTATACATTTGCCCATATTTGTCACACCCGATATTAGTAGCTCTGACGTTCTCCTAGAGAGAAAGAACCTCAGAGCGTGGCGTCTGTTAGGACTCGGCTTCCCAAGTCCCGCCCTTTCCTAGACTGGGACCCATAGCATAGATTTTTGGCATTCTGCTAAAGATTTTGTAGGAATCTTCAGATTATTCGTTGTCGACTTAAGCGCCTACAATTTCTTGCTATTCAACTATGTACATTCAGCATACCTCTCGGCTCACAGTCTGCAACAACATTCGGCCTACATAACATAACATATTTCCTATTGGCCTGCCTGTACAGACATGAAGAGCAGTTACAATTCCTTAACAGGCAGCTGCAAAGTTTGTTGCCTACTACTTTGTAAGTCAACAATAACAAAAGCAAAAGGTAGGCGACCCTTCATACACTTTCAACACCAAGTAGTTAAAAGCAATTCCTGCACTCGATAACGAAGTTACAGTAGTGAGACCGACCTCAATTCCTTAAGACCGACTCCTGCCCGTGCGCACTAGTGGTGCACACACTATTAAATCAAGCAGTGAAGCGTATGCTGAGTTTGTTGACTGGCTGTTGCTTGCACACCTTGACGACGGCGTAGACGACGACGATGATGACGAGGGAGAGGGAGAGGAAGAGAAAGAGGAAGAGGACTACAATGACTGCTGCAACAACGTTATCCTGCCAACAAAACGAACTTTCGGGATCCTCGTACATATTTTCTACTCCTGTAGTTTTCTTTCTTATGTGCAGCCGCATGTATGTACAAACGATGCTGTATGACGCAAGGCTGAAGGCAAGAGAAACGGGGAACTGTGCTCACCTTGATTGTAGGCCGCATCTTTTGCACTGCCAACGCTGCCAACTATACCATAACATTTCCAGTAAATTTGTAAGACGCTTAGCGTCTGTCTGCAGCGGAACAGTTTGCATCTGTCGTTTTCGTTAACCCAAACGATTTGCCACATGCATACATATACATATGTATATACTTCTGTACAATGCAATGCCCTTCTCTAAACGGTGGCCACATTAATGCAGCAAAGCGTTTTTATTAAAGTTCATGCCTGCACGCAGTTCAAGAAGGTAAGTAGTTCGAAAAAAGCAGAAAGAATACCTTGTTATTGTTTACGTTTGTATTTTGTTTATATTCGTTATTTCTTGGGCTATGTGAGGAGCGCTAAGAAGAGCCAGCCAACAGTAAAACAGCAGATGTTACACAATTTTACCATAATCGATCTAAGTTGGACGATTCAAGCACATTCAACATGCGTACATACATATGTGTACTACTGTACGTATGTACATAAGTATTTGTTACTATACTCCACTACAATAACACTGTCTCAACCAACTCAATGCAAAGCTCCACCTGTCATGCACAGAATATCCACATGCGTTTATATTTATGTGAATTTGGCTTATCAGCTGGAATTGTCCAAATGTCACATCATTCGATTTGCCAGTTAAACGCATGGAAACGCCTGGTTTCATTTGTATTTTTGAAGAAATACACGCATAGTTTTTTGAGAATTTTCCAACTTGTTGGACATTTGCCATTTCCGAGAGCCACCAAGTTGTTCCTGTTTAACGTTCGCATGTGTCTTTCATTCTTTTTATGATAACAAATCAGGAACAATTAACCTAAATTTTAATAGGCGACAGAGATTTGTCAGCATAGAAACCCAAAGCAAAAGTGAATATGAAGCACATTTTATATGTGTGGCTTTGTATTTTTAGAAACGCATATGTACATATTTTCGCAAGAGACAAGGCTGTAGCCAAAGACCTCTAAATGTGTACACATGTATTTGCTATTGTTTTTGCTCGGGCGATTAGATTCTAAAAAACTTTTAGAAATTTGATTTTTAGAATTCAATTCACAACTAAAAAAAATGTTTGAAATTTTTTTTTTGCATAAATCAATTGGATTTATATCCAACTAATTCCAATAATTTTTTCTTCATGATTTAATGTTTTTTCTAACTAGAAAACTGCTGTTATACCTTTTCTTGTATTAATTGCGTGGAATCTGTACGATCACAAGTAGGAAATTGTATTTCCGGGACTGATTTTGAGGGGTGTCTCTTTTGAAGAGGGATATACTAAGTTGAGTAAAATAAAAAGTACATTGAATGACCGATAAAATACCGTTCCCATGACAGTCGGGTCTATGTAACCGGAACGACCCAGATTTATATCTGGCCAAGGAATGTCACTCCAGCAAACACTCCCCAATAACTTTTTGGGGAATCTGTAAGCTGTTACAACCCCAACAACCGATAAAATGCTGCTACAGATATAACCATTTTCTGCGTATGAGCAGGTTACTATGTTTTTATGTAATTATTTTATTTATTATCAAATTAATAGTTGCATAAATCCACATTTACTATACATATGTTACTAATTTCAGTTTTATGCCTAAGTATATTTTCCATTCCAGAAATGTTGAGTAAATTTCTATGTTTTTATTGTAAGTATGTAGTACAAAAATACGTAGCTAGGTATTCTTCAAAGTACCTAAAAAACCTAAGGTGCGATCCATCTTTTTATGTAAATATTAAAGTACATAAATGTAGGTGTGTATATAAGTACATATGTATATATGTACACATTATATTTATTCAAATTTCTGGTTGCCACATGCCTTAGCAGCAAAAAATAAATCGCTATCAAGAATTTATAATAAAATCGCTGTGCCTTTTTACTTTGGAACTTTTAACAATTTACATACATTTCTTAGTGATAAGTACTCATATAATATACATGCGCACATACATACATACGTATGTAATCATTTAGGAATCCCACGTGAAATAATCATATGTTTGAGGGCTCATTTTATGAATGACATTCGTTATATGTACATCGGGAATTGGAAAAATACTTTTATTGGTAAATATTTTTTATTGTAAATTTATTGGTACCCACATACATATGTACATACATATGTAACACATGCTGTAGTCAATTTTTATATTTAATAACTATATTTTATTTAATACCTATTCTTCTTTGCGTTTTTTGTCTCACTTGTAAGGTTAAGGTCTGGCGCCAGCAAATTTTG
>NW_016183585.1:0-5499 GCF_001687245.7 Rhagoletis zephyria | reverse complement strand
TAGAAATGTAGCGTGTGAGAGTGTGTATGTATGTATCTACTACTTATCGACTGCTGAGTGGAAGATCGACCTATTTTGGCAGCCAGTTTGAAAACACCCTATCTCAAAAATCTTTTCAAGAACGAACTATTTCAGAACTCGTTTCAAGAACGCCCTATCTCAGCTGCCGATTCCAAAACGCCCTATCCCATCAAATTTTCAATACATTTTGAAGTGAGATAGGGCTTTTTTGAACCGAATTCTGAGATAGGGTGTTTTTCAATAAATTCGGAACTGGCTGCCGAGATAGGTCGATCTTCCACTCAGCAGTCGATATGTAGAATGAGTCTTAGAAAAAATGTTCGAATTTTGACGATTCTTAGTTGCAGATACAGTTATACATTTTGAAATAAGGTCTTTCGATTGGTGTTATCAGTTTTTAGATATGTATCTCCTTTAGTTTCCGACATATTGACTACAATTTTTTCGATAATTTTGTAAAAATTTAGTTAGTGATGCAGTCATATTTAACTAATCAATATCTTAAAAGTGGTGTTCTCTATTTAGTTTAGTTTAGTGAGTAAAAAGAGTCGTTAATTTAGTAGAAATTTTGATCACATTTTGTCGTATTTCACAAAATTTCGGTAAAGAAAATTCTTCAGAAACTCAAAACTAATTAACAATAAACATTAAAAATTACAAAATTTAAGAATTTTGTGAAATCTATCTTCGCGTTTTTGAGAAATTGCTTTCCAAGCTTCAATCGCCATTTCCCACAACCTGCCGAAATTGACATACGACAACCTTTTATCCAGGCGACGATAAGTTCAATGATATTATATGTACTCAGACCCTCTTGAGTCAAAGTTCTTAATCTATCTCTTTCAAGTGAAAACGATGGGCAATCGAAAACTACATTATCGGCGGTTTCCGACACATTTTCACAGGTATTCACAGGTATGACATCGAGGAGACCCAGCGCTGTTGCCATTGCGAGAGGCTTATTTGGCGTTCGGTTGCGATATTGGGTTTGAGAGGGCTCTGAAAACACCCATTTAACAAAATTTTTAAGTGAGAGCCGTAAGTTACGTTAAGTTGCCATAATCAAACCATAAGATAACCTCGCATCAATCACTTAATCTAGATACCTCACTGCGGGTATTGCATCAGACATTACCGTTGGCAAGAGTAAGTCTTTGTTAGATTTCGATGCTGAAATTACTATCGGCGTTAAAGTACAGTTAAATCGTTAGTTAAATTTAACTACAGAAAATATCCAAAGAATTTTCGGTAGTGAACTTTAAAATAGATAAGGCCCTAAAATAATAAACGTAATTTTATCGGAAAATTTATGTGGTGGATTTTTTTAATTCATTAATTTTTACTTAAAAAACTAAAGACTAAGCTAATCAAAAAGACTTATTTTTATATTTTTTTAATCATTTGTATTTATTGCATCTTTAAAACCTTTTAACTATAAATAAAGGCTTTTTCTCTGCTAGAGCATTGAATGGTATTGTTGTTGCTTAATTTTACACATGTGTGTACATGTTTTCTAGCGGCAACAAAGTAGTTTTAATTCAGAATTGATCACATCGCTAGCTTAGAGTGAAAAGTTGCTAAGTCCACTTTTTATGAAAACTCATATTTTGATATAGGAGGCTAGAGAAATTGAATACGCATCGTTTCGAAAATTATAAAGGTACTTGTTTTATTTTTTCCCCTTCATAAGAAATAAAAGGAAAATTTGCTAAGAAGCACCACAAATCCGATAAGGCCAAAATAATACGACATTTTTTAATAAATATCGAATCCTTCTGATACTTATGGAGTTTTGCTTTGTTTTAAACGCGCAAAATGTTTGATTCAAAGTCTTGAGAAGATTTTTTCCTCTCCTGTAAAATTTTTAAAATGGGACTTAGCAACTTTTCTTTCTAAGCTAGCGACATTTAAAATTAAAGTTTTTCTCTGTCCTGATGTCTTTTTAGTAATATTTTGCGAAATATTATGTTTGCCAAACTTACAACTTAACTATAGTTTTTATTAATGATTTTGGAGTTTCGTTAATTAAATCATTTATTATAAAGTAAATGTATATATTTTGGAGATAAACCTAATTTATAGAAAGTGGAGTTATTTCACAAAAATTGAAGTGGTGAAGTTACGCCTTTCAAAGTGGAGTGAAAACCTTCAATTGGAGTGACGGCGACAGCACTGCTGCTCATAATTGGCACAATAGCTTCATTACCAGTAGCATCTGTATAATTTTCATTCCCTGTTGAGTTATTTACATATGTAATTATTACAGATCTATACTAAGTACATACATATGCATACATAACATATATGTATACTCTATGGTGGTGGTCCGACTGATTGCCCTTACCTTTCGATCGTTATTGCACGGTGTTGACTTAATTAAACAATCAGGACAAACCAATGAAAGCATCCAGCGAAACCGGCTTATTAATCACGGACTCACAACAGTAGCCGCCATCGCCGACGTACATAAATACTCGTATCTCCATAATTATTAGTTTAGGCATTGCTTTGTATTCCAGCCCATGTGTGGGTTATGTAAAATACAATGAGTACGGATACATATGTATGTACATATGTGTACATATGTCGCTATGAAAGGGCAATATTTCAGGTGGTCCAGCGTAACAGCTGCCCACCGCTACTCCAATGAAATGCACGCACTTGCATCGGATCGTGACTTTTTCCAGCCAATCAACACTGGGCCTCATCATTGGCGATCTACATGCCGAGGACTGCGATGTTAATGAAAACCTGGTATATACTTAAAAAAAAAAAAAAAAAAAAATGCATGTACATATATGTATGTATGTATGTATATATAAAAACTGATACACATTGAAAAACATGAATAAAGATTTCGAAAGTATGGCCAGGTCAGGTTGGTCCACATTTGGGAATACAGAAGCCACAAATGGACGCACACGACACAAAACGAATGGGCTGATGGATGGGTGCATGTAGTATAATAAAAGCGAATAAACTCGTATGCACATCGACCGGATTTCAGTCACATCACAAACATCGAGATATTAATGCAAATATCCGCAAATTCATATGTACTTGTACTTCGTTGCTAATGTACGTACTAGGCGTGGGTAGAGCTGCAAATACATATATCGATGTCAGTATCGATGTATCGAGTATTTGGTTTTTTGCCGTCATCGATTTTTATTTTTTTTTTGATACCGAGTAGGACATTTCCATTTTCTCATTACTTAGTTATCTTAGCGGCAAACACCAACAGCGACTGAAATTTCGCTAAAAAATTCCGTTGATTTCTAATAATTTTTTTTTTGCTGACGTTGCATTTTCTAACGCGCTTTGTATGGAAGAATATGCATAGCACCGCCAGCAAAAAAAATATGATCAGAAATCAACAGAATTTTTTGGCGACTTCGATAGGCTACAACTCTGCATACTAAATTTTTTTTCTAGAAAATCTAATTAAAAATTTGAAAATTTTATGAGTTTCTATATACTTTTATAAAATACTAATGAGAAAAATTTCAGAATGAAAAAAACATTCCGAATATTGTAATAATATCACTGTGTGATTTTGAGAGTGGGTCAATTCATGCAGCCCTCTAATGTACATACATACATACATATGTACATATTAGTCATATAATCGTACTCGTCATGGCACTTAGTATCTTTAGCAGAGGTAACATTTTATGAACTTTGTGAAATTCCATCGCTCGAAAATATTGTGTAGTGGCAGCAGCTATGACAGCAAAATTTTGAATTCTTTACTGCAAATTTCAAACATTTTCAATTCATCAACTCACGTGATAGCTCCTCGTGAGGCGGCAAACAGGCAGAATTAACTTTATTTTGGTAGAGTAACATATTTCATGATTACTTGCACATTCACCAGCATTTGCGAGAATGAATGTACCCAGTAGGAAAAAAAACTCCCCGATGTTCGGGGTGCAAGCCTGATATTATAAACAGCGTTGGAAAATTATGCACAACCAAATTTATTTTAAGCGCTATAAAAAGCTCGACAAATTAACAAAATATGCTCTTAAATATGCTGATCATGAAGCTTTATTAATTTTTTTTCAATATTTTTGTTCAGTAATTTCGCAACTATAGTATTTATAAAGTTAAATACTTTTTAAATTATCAATCGAAATTGAATTTCTCTGGTCATTTAAAGCAGAGACCATAACGATTGCAAGAAATAAAATAAGATGTTGTGCATAATTATTACTGAACAATTGATAAGTTGTTTTCAACTCCTGAGACTAAAATCGTTAGCCTAAAAACTTTTTCATCTTCTCCTAATAATTACCGGTGACTTTTATTTTTTTTCGTCTCGCGGAACGGTTATTTTACCATGGAAATTATTTTCGTCTTCTCATAATAATTATGTGGAACTTTTATTTTTTCGTCTCGCGGGAAGACGGAAATGATTTACGCCTTCTCCTAAAAATTATGTGGGACTTTTATTTATTTTCGTCTCGCGGGACGTTTATTTCACAATGAAAATTATTTACGTTTTCTCTTAATAATAGCATGAGACTCTTATTGAAATGAAACTCTTTATTGAGTTAAATATTTTATTTCGAAATAAAAAATAAAAGTCACATATAATTATTATGAGAAGTCGTAAATTATTTCCGTCTTAAAATAAACGTCCCGAGAGACGAGAAAAATAAAAATTCTATTAAATGATTATGAAAAGACGTAAATAATTTCCATCTAAAACAAACCGTCTCGCGAGACGAAAAAATATATTTCTCGTAAATAATTATTGTATGTACAAAGACGAAAAAAATGTCTCTTAAAACAATAATTATTTTGGGTCTTGACTTAAAGTTGTTGAATAATTCTTGGACAAAATTTAGACAAACCTAATTTTGCTGGGGATCACTTGGATAGTTTTGAATATGTATTTTACATTAGCAATTGTTGTATAGCCACGGATTCTTGCCAAAACTTTTTCAAGTATGTATGTATATATTCTAAATTTAGTATTGCTCTTTCGCAGTTGTCATAATTCCAACTCTATCTTTTAAGGCTTTGTTATACCTAAGTACTATCAATACATAATCTTGGCAAAATGTTTATCAGGCAGGTTCTGCCTTTGGAGTGAATTTCAATAAAATGCGCTTTGAAATAAAATTGGCAGTGTTTGAAATTCACTCGGAAGGGAATTGCAGAACTTGCCTGTATATCTATGAAATGAAAGTTATTGATTCTTTCGAAAAGTCAGCAATCGGGAAGCGATGACTTTCCATGTCATGCATGCGGCTTGCTTACCCTTTCCATCCGGGTACAACGTCAATAGAATACTTCACTTGCCAAATCGATTAACTCTATTAACAAAAACTTGAGAGATGCGTTCAAACAACGTATGCAAATATTTAAAAAAATTCGCTTTGTAATACCAATTCAAATAAAGAATGTTAGTATGAATATTATATGTATGTACAGTGACGAGCAAAACTGTAACATGGTTTAACACTTTTT
>NW_016183583.1:0-5500 GCF_001687245.7 Rhagoletis zephyria | reverse complement strand
AAATATTATATAGGTATGTATGGATGTTTGCATTTATGTTATGTATTGCAACTAGCGACAAATCTTTATTCTCTGAAATCAGATTTTTTCTACCTTCGAGCTTCTGGCAATACTGGCAATTGTCTTTAAACCAGCGATGGGCAGAGAGAGCTTTTACTCTGAACGCGCCTATACAAAATATATAGATAGCTTGAAAGAACTTTGCTCGCGGGCAAGGCAGTGGCCATCGCCGCTCTAAACTCACCAACGTCTTTCGTAGGACAATTGTCAATTCTAGCAACCATCTTGAAAGCTCTTTACTGTGTTTCGAAAGACTAATTGAAAGATCTGCTAACGAGGAGGTCTTAGCCTTATGCTGTTCGCCTTTTAGCAATACGTTTTTTTTAAATTAAGTTAATAAAAAAAAAATTTTTTAAAATTAAATTAAATAAAAATAATCACAAATTAAAATAAAGCAAAATAAATAAAAGTATTTTTAAAAAGTAAATAAATTAAAACACACACATTTTCTTTTTAAAACAATAAAATCTAATAATTAAATTAAAGAAAGAAAAACACTTTATTGAAAAAAAGAAAACAGTGCTTAAAAATTAAAAAAAAAAATATTTATTTTTTAAACAATCTAAAAATAAATAGGAAATTATATTAATAAAAGAAAGATTATTAAATCTAAAAAAATTAAAATTATATAAAATAAGTTTCTAAAAATAAAATGAAATTAAAAAAAAATATTTTCCTTTTTAAAAATAAAATTTAAAATTGAAAGAAGGTTGAACTAAAGGATGAAAAAGTAATAATAAATTAAATAAGCTAAAGGCCGAATGTAATAAAAAATATTCTTTTTAAAAGAATAATATCTTAAAATTAAAAAAAAAAAAAATAAAGTAAGAAAGAAATAAAAAATTAAACTAAAAGGAAAAAAAAATACATACAAGAAGTTTCTAAAAATTTAATGAAAGTAAAAAATATATATTGCTATTTTTTTTTTAACCGACTTCAAAAAAATGAGGAGGTTATCAATTTGTCGGGAATATTTTTTTTATGTAGGTTACCGCATAACTTTGAACCTCATCAACCGATTACGATATTTTTTTTTTATCGGAAAGGTGGTCCCATACTAATTTGGTTTAGATCCGATCATTGGCGCATGAAGAAATTAACGGTACTCCTGATATATTTTGCTTAAAAATTTGTCGTTAAATATACATAGTTCATTCTACTATAACTAAAACAAAATAATTCAAAATTAAAATTTTTGTACCAAATTAACCAAAATTTCAAAAATACAATAACATTTTAAGCGGCTGAAAATTACCTCTGATTTTTAGTAATTTTCTTTACTGATGATCTTGCGCATTTTTGCTTCAGCGAAAAAACATTTCCAAAAATCAACGGTAATTTTTAGTCACTTTTATTTTATTATACTGATATTGAATTGGCTACAAAGCTGCATAACCAATGCTTTTTTTTTTTTAATTCTGTTTAACAAAACTGAAATTTAGAAGACAATTTTTTTGAAATTCGCTGAATTTTTGTGAATTTTGTATAAAGTTTGAAATTCCGATTTATTTGGTTTTTGAGCCAGATTGAACTACGTTTTAAATACAAATTAACGAAAAAGATTTATAATGTAAAACATTTTTAATATTGTGAAAAAGCTAAAATGCCGAATACTTCTGTGAGTGACTGTAGATACATATGTATGTGTAATAAAATTTGAGCGCATTGTAAATGGATTTAACTTTTCAAATCTTAATATCATATACACAGCATCTACACGCCTTAGCTTACACTATTTATTTGCATAATTTTTAGTGTGAATAAATTTCAAGTTACAAACCTACATAGGTTTTTAGCAAGAGTTAGTAACAGAAAATATTTAAAACGCTTCGCTTCGTTGGTGGATCTACTGGGAGCGCTCGAAAGATACATATATGTATGTGTGCTTGTATGCACGTGCACATTTAACAGCTTAAGCCGATTTAAATGTAAATATGTACATATATATATTTAATGTAAATAGTATACCGCACCACTTCATCAACACAGAGGAATTCAGAACCTTTAGTAGCATAAATATTTAACATCAATAAAAATTTAAAAATAAATAAAATTTCTTGCTAAATGAAAGCAAACCAATTTGGATGGGTAGTGGAATTGAAGGAAATATTTTAAGTTAAGGTTTTTAAAAATTTCCATTTTTAATGAGTTTAGATTCATAGACTAGACATAGAGAAACAACTCAAATACATACATGGAAAACCCTTAGTTATCTCTATTTCAGGTTTATGTTTTTTTTTCTGTATTTTTTACTATATATTTTTTACATTTTTGGCCATTGTGGCATGTGCCGCTGTTAGGTAGGCTGGCTTTTGTCTGTTGCAAAGCGAAAATCGATTGATTTGTAGTCGAAAAACGTCGTACCACGGTTTCATTTGCGCCATGCCAAAAGCGAAACTAATAAAAAGCGCAGTGCTGAAAAAGCTGTTTACCAAAATATGAGATGCCAAGGCGTAACCTGCAATTAAAAAGCTATTTACGACAAAGTAATATAAAATGTATGTACATATGTATGTACATAAGGGTGCCCATCGATTTTGTTTTTTTAATTTCAAGGCCCTACCCCCTAATTTCCTCCCTTTTTATAAGAAATATTATTGCCTATTTTTTGTCCGCTTTTAAAAGTTTTTAATGTTTAAAATTGAATTAAAACTAGTCATTCAAAAACTGATAAATCTACAAAACCGTAATTTCTGACCTAAAATGACAAGACGCGACCTCTAAATGATTGCCGAAGATATGATGAAATATAGAAAAGAAAGACCGTAGAGATGGGAAAAAAATCCAAATCGCCCTGTAAACATATTTTAAATTCGAAGGTGTATGGCGATTTTTTTTCTGGCACGGCCTAATGAAGATACATACATACATACTAGGATAGACCTTAAAAATATCAAGATCACGAGGCACCCACTTTGCTTTTCATAAAAAATAAAGACATCCTCGAAAAAAAAATTTGACAACAATTTAGCGGTCATTACAAGGGTTTGAAAAAAATTAATTGGGTTTTCAAAATCGGAAAAATTCTGACTTTGACTTGCTATAACTTAGCGAGTATATGAATTAATAAGAACACCATTCAAAAATATGTAAAATTTGTCAGATTTCACTTCAAAATTTTGCTAATTTTGCGATTTAAAAAAATTTAAATTTTTTCAAATTTTGCTGGCGACCTTTAATTTTTTTTTTAATTTTGAAATTTTTGTGGATGTCTATATTTTGCACGTATAACACAACTAAACGGTTCTCCATAAACAATTTATATGTTTAGGTATATTCTAAGGACCAGCCTAACATATGCCTATTACATGCACCCATATGCACTTTTGGTATTCAGTTTGTTCACAATTTTTGCTTAGAATTAATCGTAGACTTTGAGTTTGCTATACACTTTCTTCGAACATTTTGCTCCGAACAAATTACTCCGCCCTAATGTACAAACTACAATGCATGAAATGCATAAGAAATTGTTTGGGGACTGCAAAGTTTTGAAGCAATGGATTGCATTTAAAATTTTTGATTTTGTAATTAGTGCTAAGTAAAAGCTGTAACTATAGGCAACAACACAATATTATGTGCCATGCATTTCGCATGCCTTTCTTTTTAAATTTCTTTTGTTCAATTTTGTATTTATTTATTGCTTTTCATTTCTTTTTATCTATCACTTGTATTTATTGCTTATTTGGCAATCTAACGGTATGCGGAAGAATTAAGTATTTAAAATGCATTATATGCCAAAAATGTGTTAACCGATAACTTAACCAGTAACAAGATAGTAATACCAGTGCGAAAAAATTTGCATAAACAAGTGTTGCAATTTAATCCATACTCCGCTGGGTGGGTGCTTTGAGTTGATGCTTTTTAATCACAAATGCGAATAATGCGAGTGCATGCCACGATTATGGGTCTTGGTTATGAAATTTTGAAACTTATGTTGCATGGTGATGAGTGGAGATTATAAAAACTTGGAACTTTTTTCAACAAATTAAAAATATTTGCAAAATTTGGAAAAGTTATACTGTGACAACATAACAAATGCATCTCAAAGAAATATGTATGTACTAGGGTGTTCGATTATTCGTGTTTTTTCCAAAACCGGGGTTCGAGTTTTTCGAATAAAGGTTCTTAATTTTTAAATTCATAATTAATTTTTCTCGTTCGGATAACGCTCACTGTTAGTCAGTAATGAAAGCCAAAAATTTAATAAATTTATTAAAATTAGGTATGGCTTTAATTCAAAATACAGATAAATGGAAAAAGTTCAAGGTTACTCGTATTTGGATTGACAGCAAAGCAAACATTAGGCACATATAATTAAAAAAATGCGTATGTATATCGCTTTTAAACACAGAAAAAATCAAACTTAGAAAATACTCGTATGGTAGGTCTTGGGCAGGACTTGGAATGCAGTGTTGTCTTTGAGCATTTTCAAAAAGTCGCAAAAAAGGGGTCATTGACGAAAAAAAGGGGCACCCTATTATTTTTAATCGACTTCAAAAAAAGGAGGAAGTTATCAGTTCGTCATCGGTCTTATACTAATTTGGCTTAGATTCGATAATTGGATCATGAACCCTGAAAGCCAAAGGATATTGGCGCTGCTTAAAACGGGACAAATTGCCCCTTTAGTCGCAAAACGGCAACCCTGTTGGAATGGACCCGATACATTCCAGTTTGTCGTTGAATTTTGATAATTTGATCCACACAAAAATCCGATACCTCAACATTCGATAACTCCACTCATTTCGATTATTTGTGATACATTTCGATGGCTGTGCATTTCGAGCGCTCAATAAATTTCGACAGCACAAAAATGTATATATATCGATAAAAATCGAAAGCTCGATAAACCTTAGATACCTCTATAAATTCCGATAACTTGGGGGATTTTTATAGCTTCATATTTTGCTATAATGCTATCGACGAATTTCGATAGCTCGTTACCATCTGATAACACGAAACAATTCGATAAGCAGTGATAACTCGATAAACTTGTATAACCTTTAAATTTTGATATATTTTGAAAATTCCAAAAACTTCGAGTCGATAAATCGACAACTTTCAAGCTTCCAATGAATATCGATAACTCGATAAGTTGAAATAATTCGATGAACTACGATAAAAAACCTTTCCGATAGGGTTCTTGTGAAACGTTCTGCAGTTGATTTCAGAGTAAATTAAATTTTCTCCAATTTGAAAAACTTTCGTATACCCAAAAAGAATCTTCGAAGGGAACTTGATTGTACTTGAGAGCAAGATTGGTAAAAAAGATATGTTTGGCGTTTAACAAAACAAAAAATATAGTGAATTTACAGTGAGCTTTAAGATCCACTTATATAAATATTCTAGCTGCAAAACCCGGTTTATTCCATGACAAAACCTCGATTTATAATAACGATTTCAAAAAACCGCCCACAAATTCAAGAAAAAACCGGCTAAACCG
>NW_016183581.1:0-5501 GCF_001687245.7 Rhagoletis zephyria | reverse complement strand
CAGTGTCACCAGTGTACCAGTGTCGGGAGTCTTCGGCTCTGCCAGTGTAGCAGTGTCACCAGTGTCGACAGTGCCGCCAGTGTTACCAGTGTACCAGTGTCGCCAGTGTCTCCAGTTTCACCAGTGTACCAGTTTCACCAGTGTCGCCAGTGTACCAGTAACACCAGTGTCACCAGTTTCACCAGTGTCACCAGTGTACCAGTGTCGGAAGTCGAATAGACACTCCCTTTTTAAAAAAATTATATTAAACTTATTAAAAAAAAATCAACTGTTACAAAATGGGTATCAACCGAAATGGTTTTGAAAAGCCTTACCGGTTTCCACCAAATTTGGTCCAGTTATTTCAATTTATCTTAGCATATTATTGAAACTGTTTGACATGGGGGAAAAAAACTCTTCCTTATCGTGCAGTTTGCTAAATGGTTAAAAAACGATTTTTAATATGTGTGCCGGTTATATGAAGTTCGGTTTCGCCCGAACTTGTGCTTCTTTACTTGTTATTATTCCACTGGTTAAAGCAATGTTCTATGGATGCTACTATACAATTCCCAAATATGTACAAATTCTGAAAAAAAGTTCTGTCAAAAGAAATTCATAAATGATGCCTACACTCAGAAAACACATTGATGCTAGGAAAAAAGCATACTATTCTAAGGAAATATTACCTTGAAATGGCTCCAATGATATGGCTGCCTTAATATGAGTAAACGATTTGACTCAGTTTTAGGAAAACACAATTGCTTAGTTTTTAGGAAAAATGTTCTTGCCATTTCATCCCCGTGAAAGGAATAAGTATGTCATTTTGCTGGCGGTGCTCAAACAGTGGCAACGGCCGACAGAGCAAAGCTAGTCGAGAGATGCATGTTCGAGTCCCAGAGCAGGAATTTTATTTATTTTTAATTTTTTATTTATATTTTTAAATTGTATTTAAAAACAAATTTATCTAATTCTTTTTTATGTTATTTGACTATTTAGGTTTTTCCATATACGAAATTAATATCACAATTTGTAATTTATCTTTCAATTGAAATAGTTGACTTACCTTACTCGAATCCCCTCCAACCGGATTCGAACCTGCGATTTCAGAACAAGAAGCAGTAGTCTTCACGCGACGCCACAGCCGACATTTGCCAGGAAAGCAATTAACTTTGTCTTAACAGCACTGACAACATTCAAAATTATTTAACGAAATTATTACTTATATTGACTAAATTTACTTCTTCAAATTAATGACACCCTATATTTAAATTAAGGAAAAATTTCTGAAATTGAGTAAATTTTTCGTAATATTAAGAAAAAAACAGAAGCTCGAAAATGAGGGTACTGTTTTATTGATTGAAGGATATATTTTTTTCCTGAGTGTAAGATTGTCAAAACCATATATGTAATACTTCTATATTGGCAGTAAGCTAATTTCTCAATGTGTAAGCATTCCAAAATCAAAACGAGACAGTCAGTCCGTTTTTGTCAATGTATTGTGTACTTGAGTGCCGTTTTCGTATATGTGTTGTGTACATGTTTATTTATAAACGTATGTGTTCCTTTTCTTTCGTACGTGTTTATTGATATATCTGTACTGTAGTGTTTTCGGACGGTACTAGCTCTTACTGCCAATATAGGAGTATTACATATATGATTAAAACTCGAAAGTGTTTTCATCAAAAAAATAAAAAGTCTGGAATTATTAATTAATTTCTTAGAAACTAACAGGTATACACGGTTTATAGAGAATTTCATTGGCTTTTATTTGCCGTATTTCGTAAATATGTATCTCGAATATCCATAAAAAAAAAAATAATTAAATCGATTTTCGGAATCATCGAGCAATTCTGTATGAGAATTGGAGAGTGCCGTGTTGCAGTGTTATTTGTCATATCTAAAACACTTTCGATTTTTGACAATCTTAGTTAGCATTTATAAATTTATTTTGACAGAATTTTTTTTTCATTCATTAGTCAGAATTTTTATTTTGTGAATGATTGATAACTTGTATCTCTTACGCGTCGCGTATTCGCTCAACTTCATCAGCCAAAAGTAAACTGCTTTGTTTATAGCGATAGAAGGATTTACAGAAGCATTCGGTTACAAGTAACCTGTCATTGAAATGATGTATGCCACTTTCAAAATAAACGGCTCATACATATGTATGTACATATTTATGTATATACCTTTCTTCCAAATATGCGCGAAATAAATAGTATACATACATTTGTACTAATGTATGGATTTACTTTTCTTATCAGTTCATTGTGTTTTTAAATTGTCTCTATGCGTTTAAGTCATTTAAGTTTTACCAATATTTTTATATTATTATCATCAGAGACTTTTTATGTAGTGATTGACAGTATAAAATATAACTGCTCTTATAACTATCCTAATCAATACATTCGTAACTACATATGTATATATGTATATTCACCTGAGTGGAAGATCAACCAGTTCGAAAACCGCCTATCTCAGAAAACTTTTCAAGAACGCCCTATCTCAGAATTGGGTTCAAAAACGACCTTAAAGTGGTCCCATCTCGAAATATCTCGAATCTCCAGCAATAATTGTGCAATCGTCCATTCCTTTTTAAGGCATGCGGAATCTTTTAAATTCATAAATTTAATTGCTAGAATATTTTATTTTACTTTTTTCATAATTCTCCATATACTTTTTATTGTTTCCTTTTGATGCTATTTAGATTTCGTTGTGTTTAATTAAACAATGTGCTAATCTTTTTACAAGTTTATTATTTTTTTTTTTTATTGCGGCTTTTGCTTCGCTATTAATACGAGTTTATTTAGCGGCCGCTGCTTCCTCTTATCTAATTCGCAAACATTTTGGCAAAATTTTTATTGCTGTCAAGCCACGGCCCAACTACGCTGGCGGCACCACCGCCAATGCAGCTCGTCGTCTTCGTTCCAGTCGATTATAATACATAATCATGAATTGGTTGGTGAATGAAGAAATGTGTAAAATAGTCTTATAAAAAACTTGTCCCATGTGTAAATATGTCTGTGTGGGACTGATAGCTTGAGTGTGTGCATGCTAGTTATACCTTTTATGAGCATGAAATGGTATTTTAACCTTGGTCCGATATATATATCGTCGTTTAAAGTACAAAACCGCGTATCAACAAATTGCAAAACCGCGTATGTGAGCGGGGCCGGCGGAAGACGTGGGTATGGTGGATAGTAGTACCCACCTGCAATTTTTAAAGGTGCGTCATTACCCATCTGAAAATTTCTTTGAAGAAAACTAAGTCCTATTCCCTTTATTGTGCAACAAACACTTAACAATACTTGTTAAGGAAATTCTCTATTTACAACGTTTTACAATACTTACTTGGTAACTTCAAATTTTTCTCAAAGCTTTCTTATTCGCAACTTAACTCGTAGCTTTTTGTTTTACAAATGAGCTTTCCATGCATTGTAGCATGTCCTTTATATACCAGCGTTGCTTCGCACCCATGGTAACTCTAGAAGGTTTTTATCGAAAGTTATAGTTATCGAACATTCATGTCCTTCTGTACTACATAGAACCATCTGTAAAGCTGAAATTAGTCGAGAACGCAGAACGTATACTTAAACGCAGTCTGTATACGCAGAATTTTGTCGATTATTGGAGCCCTCAGTGTTGCTTACTACACTGTTGCCACTCATCAATGCCTTTTCATAAACTTAAAATGTAAACTACTTAGTTTTCGACAAAAACCTTATTCAATAGTAAATTTAAAATATTTTAAACATATTTTGAATAGGAACTTATAACTTTTTTACCATCTGTAAAACTGACGAAGTGGCAACCATCTAAAGAAGGAGAAATCAGCTGACACGGAAAAATCTAAATTCCGCAGATTTCTGCGCTACGGGCTACAACTACAGAAAAATTCTGCGGTGTTGAGTTTTCATTTACATGGCGCTTTGGTAAGACAGATCGTGTCAGCTGACTCGGGTTTACGTACCGGTAGGTTTACGTTCTTGACTAATTTCAGCTTAATTCTTTTCTGTTTTGCGTTCATCTGCCATTCGTGTTTCCAGTATTCGCCACAATATTGTGGACCGGTTTTTGATTCTTGGGGGGACGGACCAGGACGCATTAGTGCACACAAGGGGTGGGTTTTGTGGTGCATAAGCCAGGTAAAAATTTTGTTTAGCTCTCAAACAACTACATCATTTCTGACGTACATGAAAAGTATGAAGACTCCGGCATAGCCGAAGACAGCACTGTCCTTACTCATTTTTGTCGCACGTTTTGGATTTCAGTTGGAGTCTCCTTAGACTGCTTTTACACAGTTCAAGTATTGAATTCAATTCTGCTCGCATGTGGAAGAGAGGGGTTGAGAAGAAAAGGGACGAGTACGCATGCGTCTGTACCGTCAAGTCGTTTCAACTTTCTTGCTTTGCTTTTGGCATTTTCGTTGCTTCCCATTTAAAGAACCAAAAACTTGAATTCAACAGAATTGAAACGTGTAAAAGCAAATAGAAAACACAAAAGAGAATGAGCAAGATTTGCTTTCAAGTACTTGAATCGTGTAAATCGGGTGTTAGCATTGACCGTGTAAAATGGTGTTCTTGTTATTGTTGCCTTTGCTGTCGCTGGTTTTTTGCATTCATCGTTCATTTATGCACGCGTACATATGTATGTATTTATTTACACATGTATGTGCATATTTCTTTATTGGGCCAATGCTTCACTTCTGTTTTGTGTGTTCATTGTTTACTTGCTGCTGTTTCTTCCTTGATTTTTAGATTTCGCTTATGATGTCAGTTGTATACGCCATTTTTTGTTAAACACCAAAGCACCAACTTTACACACATGCTTCTGTATGTAGGTAGGTACATTAAGTCGGGTCGGTCCTAATACGAAAGAACAACAAACATGCATGACTTTAGCTGCTTTAAGTCGTTGCACTGTGGTTGGAAATGCAAAAAAGCTGAACGAAAGCTAATAACAAAATTTAGATATTTACAATTTTGACCTTCAAAATCTTACATATGCCAGAGTGATCTAAAGATTTTACAGTAAGTTTACAGCTCAATTCAAATGTTGCTCACACTCGCGTTCATCATAAGTCCCGGTAATCAAAATTCGTATCAGTGTACAAGCTTTAAAGCAAGATTTAGTTAGTCGATTTGACTGAGACAAATGGGACTATTATCATGTATTTTTTAATTTTGTTAGAACATTTTATTTACTTTATTTCAATTCTTTATTCTGACAAGATCCGCTAAGCTCCAATAAGATTTGTGTGGAAAAAAATATTTTTTAGCTCTTTGTTGGGAATAAAATGAGTTCATAGTTTGCCAACAAACAAATTTTTTATTTAATCGGTTTCAATGGAAGTGTACAACAGTCATGATCGGAGTCTGACAGACTCCATATCACTGTTTTTATAGATTTTTTTTTACATTATTACGGGTTAATAATTTGCATCCAGAATCTTAGTCAGCGAGCTAAGACCGCCAAAATAATGTAAGCGACATTTTTTTCAAAATATTATTTTTGATGCAGCA